>NW_001889875.1:723454-726172 GCF_000143565.1 Laccaria bicolor S238N-H82
AAATGCTACCATCCTTTTGAGTTGATCCATGGAGACTCAGGATGTCCTTTAAACAACCCCTGCAATATAATATGATAGCAAATAAATTTACACTGGGTATAACTTGAAAAGTCTCCAATAAAAGTACATTTTGCATAGAGCAATCATCCTTGACCAATCCTTGACATTTTTCTTGGTGAATTGGGGCTGAAAATATTTCACAAGGCACTTCTCATATATAGTAACTATCCCAAAGAAATAAACAGAGGTCCTATTTATACAAGGATCTGAGACCCCTAGACTTTTCTAGGCCTGATTTGGAAATCTCTCTGTCATGCTTCAGTGAGCTTTGTGGGCCATTTGAGAAGCATCTGTGCCCAAAACTCAGGAGATAGGTAGAAGCACTTAACATTGACATTCCAAAACACCTATATTAACTGTAACCCCTTGGAAGCAGGATTTCTGGGAACCATATTGACTATATGTCTCTTAATTTTCACAGTTTTCTAAAGTTTTATTAGCTATTGCATGCTTTATTCCTGTGAATGTGGTCAAATCAGATTATGGAACAGTAATAGTTATGTATATGTACAATACTATGACAATAGATACCCTCTCCTATCAATCCTGGACAATATTTGCAACTGGAAATGTCCAAGGAGGGGAATCAATTCAAATTTACCTTTTTGGGAAGTCTATAGAATTTTATATCTCAGAGACTTTATGGGGCTTATGACAATAGCAGGGAGATCCAGTGTTCAAAATATCTTTTTTTCAAATGGTGAATTGCTTTCAGTAGGTTACAGTCATTCAGAATTTCCAAATTTTGTCACATCCCATTTTTGGAAGTTGTCACAGTCAATGCCCTGCCTTATCCTGAGTTCTCATTCGTTCATCCCCAGACTTGGTATGTACAATCTACACCTCCTTAGCTATGTTACATACACCAGACCTTAGTTCTTAAAATGTTTGGTTCTTGTGTTATAGCACCAACTTTGTCCAAAAAATCATGTGACATTACTTTTGATCAGGAAGTGTATCTTATAATACGACAAGGCACTTTTGCCTTATAAGGCAATCATAAGACAAAGTACCATAAAGGGAAGGAGACAAACGTTGTGGAAGTGCGCATTGTTCCACTCACGATGCCCTCTTTATTTCGAGTTTCAACTTTTATTTTATTTTATTTCTATTTTTCTGTTTTTATTTTATTTTACCCAATTTCCTTTACTAAAAGTCGAGAGAATGCGAGACGATGTGTGTAACCAGGAAATAGGCCAGAAGACATCGATTCAAGAAGACCGGTGGCTGTGCCTCTTCCAGCTATTTGTGTCGACTCTCGCAGTTTTGAAGGAATGGGATTTGGGATTTTAAATTGGGTCATGTACTTTTTCTTTTGACTCTTTCGCTTTTATTTGTTGTGTCTTTGTTTTTTTTTTATCTTTTTTTTCAACAGATCCTTTTCCGCTTGGAGCTTCTCTTGAGGGTTGGACGGTAGGGTTGAGCATCGACGTTGGGGACGTCCGCACTGAGGGCAGCAGTGACGCACGGAAATAGACCTCTCCCCATGTCGTTAGTTCCCCGAGTCATTCCCAACCCGAAGGATTAGCCGAGAGAGGAAGCAGGTGACAATAGAATCATTTATTTTTGGCTCGTTTTTATTTTTAGAACCTTCTTTTTATTTTGGTCAGGCAGCACGCGAGTACGTGCGATGTCTTGTGATTTTTGTATTTCGTATAAAGGTGACCTCCCACCTGTCGAATGGAGCATCCTCCCTTTTTCCCTCAAAAATTCCCTTCACAAGATTTTTAAGTATTCAAAGTTTTTACGCACGCCATCGTCTTTTCGGCCCCGTTAACGACGACGTTCTTCAAGACGACTTTACAAGCTTTCATAACACCCACGCCATGCATTTAGTCGACTCTACACGTACTCTCACGGCTGTCTCCAACGACCTTGACACAACACGCGTTTGATAAGGTCGCGACTTGCAATCTCACGCTGTTCATGCTAAGTTTCTCACACTCCATTCCTTTGTCCGTATTCACCACTTCCTTTCTTTCTCCCCACTTTTCGAGGTTGGCGACCGATTACTGTCTCCTGTGTAGAACCTTTAGTGTTTGAAAGTCCGGTTCGGTCCGGTTTTTTGATGCCCAGGGGCGTTAACCGGTCTGCATTTTCCCCAGAAGTCAAAAGACCAGACCGGACTGCAAAAAGACCGCAGACCGCGGTTTTTTGCAGTCTATAGACCTGTTTCGGTCTGCATCGGTTTTAACTGGTTTATGACCGGTCTTTAGGCCAATATTTTAAAATTATTAATCGGTAAATTTATTAACATTTGTAATAGCTTCAAAACGAGCCCAAGAACGTTAAATTCTGTTAGGAATTGGTCCTTCTATAAAATAAGTCTGGTACATCTATTATTCCCCAAAGTAATTTACATTTTAATTCATATCTCTCTCGTTTTTTTACCAAATCGTACGTTCTTGGGTGCATTTTAAAGGGTATTCAAGGGGCTACAAAAGACCGGTCCAAACCGGTCAAAACTGGTTCACGTTAACCGGTCTTTTTGCGGTCTTTACATTTCAAAAATAAAAGACCGTAACCGCAGGTCCGGTCTTTTGCGGTCTTGGTCCGGTCTGGTTACGGTCTTTTTCCAGTCACGAGACCGGACTTCCAAGCACTAAGAACCTTCGTTCTTCCACAATGTGAGTCAGTGTAAAATTTCTTACTATTTTG
>NW_001889875.1:731023-733337 GCF_000143565.1 Laccaria bicolor S238N-H82
TGCGTTCCACATACCCACACCTCTCCCACTATTACCCAGCTTTTGAAGAACCTGTCGCTGACCAACATCCTACACTGGAACAAACAAATTGAGGCAGATAATGATGCCAGATCTGCCAAGACATTGAATAACGCTCTAGACCCCGTCAGCCACCCTCAACCGGGATCAGAAGTTGCCTCCTTGATCACTATCGATCCTGAGGATCTTGCCCGATTAAGGGTCCCCTCCTTCTTTGCTTCCGTCTGTGATTTCATTTACAGCAGCCTTGTGAGGCATCTTGCTGATGAGGAGTTGAAAGAAAAAGAAGAGAAGAAGAGGAAGGATGACGATATTCTTGCTGAGGATGCCAGGGTCTCCAAAAGACAGTGTATGGATGGTTCCAACCACGTTGAGAGGGTGGTTGGGGAGCCTATTCCTATTGAATTCCCACAGTCTTTATATGACACTGAACTTTGTGTTGCAGTTCCTCTTCCTTTCTTTCTCACCCAGAATTTATGGTTCCTTGTTGATGAGGCATCAACCCTTCCTACTGTCAAGTCTAACCCTGCACCCAGTGAGACCAAGGGCACTTATATTCTAAATATAGAGAAACTCTCCAACCATTTTGGAAAGGAATTAACCCTTACTTGTAGCCAGTGGTCTGAGGCTGCTGCTAATATGTGGAGCTTTCAGATCTTGAGGGACAAGTCAGGCAGTGAAGGCGAACATGCCACTTGGTTTGAAAAGCATTTCAATTTTTTTAACATGTTGAACAAGAGAGATGAATTATATGACACGTGGAAGGTCATGGAACTCGAGTCCTGCCAGGACCACCACAGCTGCCACCTCAAGTTCAGTGCTACAGACTATGACAAGGCATTGGGTCTTACTGAGGAGAGCCATAACTTGACTCATAAGCTGCGCAAAGAATTACAGGACTTTGTCAATTCTTCCCAGATGGCAACTGGGCGGCCTCAGGGTCCGCCTTACCAGGCTAATGGTTCCTTTTCTCAAAGGGTCCCACCATAAGGACCTTCCACTTCACTGATCTCTGAATCCCAGCCCTTTCTGTCAGGCAGTGGCAAGTCTTCCTCCACTGCCATCTGCCTTATCTGTGCATGTAGGGGACATACCGTTTTCTTCCATCTCAAGGCCACCACTCCCACCAAATTTGCCAATGGAAAGGTCGCATGGGCGAAATGCAACCCTGGTTTCGGCCTTGCCACTCCTGACAACCAGGTTATTTGCATCAACTGGAACATCTGAGCCCCTGACGCCACCTCTCAGTGTGCCTCCCTCCACAAAGAGGACTGCCTCCACTTGTGTTCCTTTTGCAGGAGCAAAGAACACCACACTCTCTCCTGGACGTGTTGTGCCAAGACTTCCTGAAGATTTCTTCTCTGTCGCCTGTCCCCTTCCTCTTTCTTACACCGATTTCTCACTCTCTATTGTTCCTCGCCCCCCCCTCACATTTTCCACTGTCCACCATTCTTCTATTTTTGAGTGCATTGCGCACCCTTATAATTCTGATGCCTTCAACTCTCTTCTCCTCAAGCATGGTCTCTACTCTGCCTATCCTCTCCTTTCTGACAACCTGAGGCATGGTTTTCCTCTCGGATGCATGCCTGGTCTCTTGGAATCTATTATCCTTCCTAATAACCCTTCCACCTACCCTTACTTGCAAGATATACAGGATTACCTGCAAAAGGAACTTCTCGCTGGTAGGATGTCAGGCCCCTTCTCTTGTGAGGAGGTGGAACTTATCCTGCGTGGTCCTTTCTTTTCTTCTCCTTTCGTTGTCGACATCCAGCCCCAGCAACCCGGCACCCCTGACAAAATTAGGATTTGTAGGCATCTTTCCAAGGGCTCAAAGTCACAACCCTCTGTAAATTGGCATATCCAGAAGGAAGATTTCCTGACGCACTTTGATCTAGCGTCCAAGGTTGCTGAAATCATGAGTTCCCCCCTTTTCTATTCCTTCCCCACATTTTCTCTACATTCTATTACACACCCCTTTGTGTTTTGTGTGTGGGGTGTTTTCTTCTTCGCTGCTGTATGTGGCTTTTGGGATATTTGCATCCTTGATGCGCTATCTCAGACCTCTGTCCATGTTTCTCTTGCACACCTTGTGCCTTTCTCTGGGCTAGGCATATCATGTGCCCCCATACTTCTAGGACTCTTGTCCTCTTTTGGCACTTCTTCACCCTTCTACCATGCATGCCTCATGGCATATTCTTTCATTGCTCCTCTTCCTACTTTGTTCCCCTCTGTATGGACCTCTTTTCTCATTCGCGCTGTTGTAGATCACCCTGGCTCCTCCAGGGACTCAGGCCGT
>NW_001889875.1:733672-736662 GCF_000143565.1 Laccaria bicolor S238N-H82
TTGTTGATCAATGACGGTGGCGCGTCGTTGGAGATATTTGGCTTACAATTGGAACATGAAACCCTGACAAATAGTGTTCGAAAGTCCGGTTAGGTCCGGTTATTGGGTGCCCAGGGGCTCTAACTGAGACCGAGACCGGTTAGCCTTGTCCCGAAACCTAAAATAACCTAACCGGACCACAACTAACTGGTTACAGTCAGTTATTTGCAGTTACTAACTGGTTAGGACCGAAAAATAAAGAATCGGTTATAACAAGGCAAATATGCTCATATGTATCTTGATAGATATTATTTCTGCATATTCTAGCTTTAAAACGAGCCCAAGAACGCTAAAATCGGTGAAGAATTGACATATTTATGCAATTATCCTTGAAAGTCTACACATTTGAGTGATATTTTAGAGATTTGACTGTAACTTAGTCAAATTTTAAGTGTTTTCAACGTTCTAAAGTGCGTTTTGAAGGTGTATAATAGGGCTGGTTATAACCGGTTATTTAACAGTTAGTTAACCGCAAAATAACCGGTTATTCCATTTTTGAAATCAACTAACCCTAACTGCGGTTAGGTTAGTGTTGCGGTTAGGTCTGGTTATTTTCCGGTTATTTTCCGGTTAACTAACCTAACTTTCAAACACTACTGACAAAGAATAACATTCTAGCCCATGCATAGCTCCGTGATGAGTAAGCGTGAGGCACAAGTGCGAAACTCATCTTAGGGTAAGATAATGTCTGTGTCAGAACCAGACATCTCACTCAGGTGTAGATACTAATATATGTCTATGTTTTTGGGAATGTGTTCCCCATCACTTCAGATCTGGTTCTGATGCTAAGAAATTGTCTGTCAGTCATCTCACAAAAGTTTTTTGACATCTGCTCCTGATGGCTGACACTGCTTCTGCCACTCCTACCACACCTACTGGTACTGCTTCCTCCGCTCCTACTGCCCCCATTGCCGACAATGTGCAACCCCTTGGTACTGACGGCGTGCAGCCTTGCGTTCCACATACCCACACCTCTCCCACTATTACCCAGCTTTTGAAGAACCTGTCGCTGACCAACATCCTACACTGGAACAAACAAATTGAGGCAGATAATGATGCCAGATCTGCCAAGACATTGAATAACGCTCTAGACCCCGTCAGCCACCCTCAACCGGGATCAGAAGTTGCCTCCTTGATCACTATCGATCCTGAGGATCTTGCCCGATTAAGGGTCCCCTCCTTCTTTGCTTCCGTCTGTGATTTCATTTACAGCAGCCTTGTGAGGCATCTTGCTGATGAGGAGTTGAAAGAAAAAGAAGAGAAGAAGAGGAAGGATGACGATATTCTTGCTGAGGATGCCAGGGTCTCCAAAAGACAGTGTATGGATGGTTCCAACCACGTTGAGAGGGTGGTTGGGGAGCCTATTCCTATTGAATTCCCACAGTCTTTATATGACACTGAACTTTGTGTTGCAGTTCCTCTTCCTTTCTTTCTCACCCAGAATTTATGGTTCCTTGTTGATGAGGCATCAACCCTTCCTACTGTCAAGTCTAACCCTGCACCCAGTGAGACCAAGGGCACTTATATTCTAAATATAGAGAAACTCTCCAACCATTTTGGAAAGGAATTAACCCTTACTTGTAGCCAGTGGTCTGAGGCTGCTGCTAATATGTGGAGCTTTCAGATCTTGAGGGACAAGTCAGGCAGTGAAGGCGAACATGCCACTTGGTTTGAAAAGCATTTCAATTTTTTTAACATGTTGAACAAGAGAGATGAATTATATGACACGTGGAAGGTCATGGAACTCGAGTCCTGCCAGGACCACCACAGCTGCCACCTCAAGTTCAGTGCTACAGACTATGACAAGGCATTGGGTCTTACTGAGGAGAGCCATAACTTGACTCATAAGCTGCGCAAAGAATTACAGGACTTTGTCAATTCTTCCCAGATGGCAACTGGGCGGCCTCAGGGTCCGCCTTACCAGGCTAATGGTTCCTTTTCTCAAAGGGTCCCACCATAAGGACCTTCCACTTCACTGATCTCTGAATCCCAGCCCTTTCTGTCAGGCAGTGGCAAGTCTTCCTCCACTGCCATCTGCCTTATCTGTGCATGTAGGGGACATACCGTTTTCTTCCATCTCAAGGCCACCACTCCCACCAAATTTGCCAATGGAAAGGTCGCATGGGCGAAATGCAACCCTGGTTTCGGCCTTGCCACTCCTGACAACCAGGTTATTTGCATCAACTGGAACATCTGAGCCCCTGACGCCACCTCTCAGTGTGCCTCCCTCCACAAAGAGGACTGCCTCCACTTGTGTTCCTTTTGCAGGAGCAAAGAACACCACACTCTCTCCTGGACGTGTTGTGCCAAGACTTCCTGAAGATTTCTTCTCTGTCGCCTGTCCCCTTCCTCTTTCTTACACCGATTTCTCACTCTCTATTGTTCCTCGCCCCCCCCTCACATTTTCCACTGTCCACCATTCTTCTATTTTTGAGTGCATTGCGCACCCTTATAATTCTGATGCCTTCAACTCTCTTCTCCTCAAGCATGGTCTCTACTCTGCCTATCCTCTCCTTTCTGACAACCTGAGGCATGGTTTTCCTCTCGGATGCATGCCTGGTCTCTTGGAATCTATTATCCTTCCTAATAACCCTTCCACCTACCCTTACTTGCAAGATATACAGGATTACCTGCAAAAGGAACTTCTCGCTGGTAGGATGTCAGGCCCCTTCTCTTGTGAGGAGGTGGAACTTATCCTGCGTGGTCCTTTCTTTTCTTCTCCTTTCGTTGTCGACATCCAGCCCCAGCAACCCGGCACCCCTGACAAAATTAGGATTTGTAGGCATCTTTCCAAGGGCTCAAAGTCACAACCCTCTGTAAATTGGCATATCCAGAAGGAAGATTTCCTGACGCACTTTGATCTAGCGTCCAAGGTTGCTGAAATCATGAGTTCCCCCCTTTTCTATTCCTTCCCCACATTTTCTCTACATTCTATTACACACCCCTTTGTG
>NW_001889875.1:737832-938144 GCF_000143565.1 Laccaria bicolor S238N-H82
CCCCTTCAAGACCTTGGCCTGTATGTTGATGCCTCTACTTCGTGGGGTATTGGTATTATTATTGGAGACCACTGGGCTTCCTACCAACTCTCTCCTACCTGGAAAGTTTGTTGGAGATTTATTTCTTTTGTCACAACCAGCCGAAATTGGGACGGCATTGAATCGGCATTCTAACCAGTGCTAACCATTGAAAGTTCTTTATTTTTCCATTTTTTAGCCCAAAATTGGCTACAATCATGCTGGAACTCCTGTTGCCACCAGGTTGCCACCCTGGATGGGACCAAAATTGTAACCAAAAACTCTTTGGTTGCTCTTAATTATGACGGCAATTTTGATAGGAACGTCCACAACAAGTTAGAACCAGTTGAGATCCCGAATTAGAAAACTCCGACATTGCTGGTAGAGACATTTGCTGGCTCGAGACTCTTGCAGTCAAGCTATTATCTTATTTCCTGGAAGAGATGGGTTTGCAGCACTGCTGTTTGCTTATCCACTCTGATAATCAGGGCACTATTGGTGCATTAGAGAAGGGGCATAGCCCCAACTCTCACATTAACCTCTCCCTCCACCATACTTATCTCGTCCTCTCCCATTTATCTATTTCTCCAGAAATTGTTTATGTTGAATCTGTGGCTAATCCAGCCAACCCCATCTCGTGCAGAGAACCAGGGGAGGCAGGAAAGCAGATCTTCCCAACTTTCAAGCTCCCACAGGAGCTATCCAACTGTTTCCTGTATGTTTAGTCTTGACCATAAGCTCATTTCGGCGATCAGTGTCGTCGAGAGGTCTGTGGGTGAGAAGCAATCTCACAACTTTTCTCACCATGCCCCACATGTCCTCGAAACTCTTTCCACCCTTTCCAACATCCTTCCCCTCCCTTGCCCATCCCTATCTGTCTCCTTCCCAACCAACTTTCCAATTCTGACCCTGAATCCTGCTACAAGCCTGAACTTTCAAAACTCCCTCTTCCCCTTCCACATGTTACTTGTCCTTGTAAGCCCTGTCCAGGTTGCTCTATTGCTAGCAATCCACTTCGTCCCCGCATCCCCGCCGCTGACCACATCTTTTCATGGCGTACACCTTTTGGTTCCCATCACCAGCATGATATCACACAGAGGCTTCCACCTCCTCTTGTCGAGTCCACTATGATGGCTGTCCGAGGAGCCTTGGCTCCCAACGCCAAATCTACATACGCTGCAGGCCCTCTGCACTTCACCCAGTTTTGTGACAAGTGGGATATTTCTGAGGAGGCCCGCATGCCTGCTGACTACCTTTTGCTCTGTGCTTTCATTGGAGAATACAAAGGTCTCCACTCTGGCAATACCATCCGCTCATGGCTGGCTGGTCTACGCAGTTGGCATATCATGAACCATGCTCCTTGGCATGGTAATGACAGCTGGGTGCATTTAGCTCGCACCTCCGCTAACAAAGAAGGCACGAAGCATAAACGCACTCTCCATGCTCCTGTCTCTATCGAGCATCTTTCCTGTTTGCGTTGTGCATTGGATCTCTCCAATTCTTTCCATGCTGCTGTCTGGGCGGTTGCCCTTGCTACCTTTTTTGGTTGTCGCCGACTGGGGGAAACTACCCTCACCACTGCCGGTGCTCTTGACCCAAAATATCATGCACTGTGTTCTACAAAGTATGTTCTCACTACTTCATACTTACCCTATTCCTTATCATTCTTTAGAATTTCATTTCGTGTTCTGCGTGATGGCGCTCACTCTGTGAGCTTTGATATTCCATGGACAAAGACAACAAAAGAACTTGGGGCTACTGTCATCCTGACTGCTTGCCATGATGGTGACCCTCTATGCCCCGTCGCTGCCTTCAAGAATCACCTCCATTCCACCCTCCTCAACCCTCTTTGCTTACACCTCGTCCTCTGGCAAACCCAAAAATCTTCTTAAGCATGAATTCCTCAGCTTCGTCACCAAAATTTGGTCCTCTGCCATGGTCACCCACATTCTGGGCCACAGCTTCCATATTGGCGGTGCTGTTGAGCTGTTGCTTGCAGGGGTGCCTCCCGAAATTGTCGCCACTACCGGGGGTTGGACCTCCCTTGCTTTTTTACTCTACTGGCGCCATATGGACAAGATCTTGCCCATGTCCACCTCAAAAGCTTATAATAAAGCACACCTTGACCGCCTTGCCTCTATCTTTGAAGACTTCCATATTTCTCACAAAATTCCTTCATCCTTACTTGTTAACTCTACCCCTTGACTGTCATGTACTACTACCACATTGTTTACTTTACTGTCCAGCCACTTCTGCAATTGATTATTTTACTGAACCCTTTTCCGAGTGACACTCAATTGGGATGACAGTTTGGCCTCACCAACCTGCCATCATGAGCTTACACTTGGGTTGATACAGCTGGTTGGTTTGGAAAAACACAATTGAGCTTTCTGAATGCTCAGACCTTGTTTGCACCTTTCTGAGTTCAGGCAAGGTCTATGCATAACCAAGTTATTTGTATACACAAATTTCTTGGTCACCTCTCTCTGTACACTATGCAACAGTTATCTTATACAGGTCACAGGCTATTATAAAACGACAAGGCACTTTCCCACAGGGGACAAAGACTAGACAACTTTGATGATGTCTTCCTCTCACAGATGCTATATTGTCTGTCTGCTATCATGACAGCCATCCACACCACCTTTTTCATTCACCATTTTCCACCGCTGTTGATGCTATTCTGCCCTGTTTGCTTAGTCTGACTTGCTGTGTAGGTACCAATTCAAACAGAGCTTTTTTACTCCCTCCTGTTTTGTGGCTTTGACTTACACAGAAGGCCTGATACTTGCCAGATCAACACTGCTCAATAGACCACCCTGCCCCTGCTGAATCTACCTTGAAATTCAGCTGGTGGTACACAAATTCGGTAATTTCTCAAGAATTCTTGAAATTTCAGTGTCCTGTAATCACGGTCACAATCCCGACACGCTCAAGATATGCACTTTGCCAACAGGTTCGAAAATCATTGTCGAGCTTGAAGATCATCATGTACGTAGCAATTCTTCTTCTCAATATGTATATCTAACCATTAACAGTCTGATAATATTCTAAATACTCTGCAACGACACCAACAGTGGATACAGCAAGCTCTTCGCAACGGTCCCAACCACTGACTGGTCCAGAATGTGGACTGAAGTCCTTGGTGTCACCGCCCCTCTTCAAGACCCAACGCCCTAAGTCCTCGACCAGGATACATCGAGAGGACCAGAGTGGATTGCTGTTGCGCTAATCGAGCTGCTCACAATTCTGAGCTACTCAACTCGCCAAGAAGCTCTCTGGGTATGTGGCAAACTGCAATCAACGCCAGGCAACATTCGACGTGGATATTTCGTAGTAATGGTGTTAGAGTTCGTCCATCAATTCTAATGTTGGCGTATTCCTATGAATATGATGCGTGTCAGTAATTGTAGAATTTAAACGAAACTTATGTATAGTGATAGATAATGTTTCACGGACATAGAATAGATCAACGAGTAAGTTTAGAGGATGATCCCTAGATCACATGAGTCTTCACATACTTCAACGTTGACGATGAGCAACGTTAATCAGAAATGTTAGTACTATGACTTTAATGATTCTGAATAAGTAGTTTGATAGCACGAGGCTTTACCAAATACTTAGAATAGTCACTACTTAGTCTTGGTCTCAAGAACTTAAGTCACACAGTGTGTTTGGGGTTTAAAAGTAAGAATGCCTTCTATCTTAGCTTGTAGACATATTTAAATACATTACTAGTAATTCTAGATCCTAGAGGAAGGTCATGGAACGTTCTCCTACATACTTGTATCACCATGCTACCTTGTGTTCGATGTATCTATAGTTACAAGTTAAAGCGTCTCGAGTCTGGTATATACGCCGATAACTACGATTAATAATACAGTCAAATGACAAGCAGGGAAGAGAAATAGAACTTGAGGGAATAGTAGACTAAGAGAGGATGGAAGTAGGCATACTGAAGGTACCATAACAAACGGGCCCTGTCAAGTCTGGTTCTAAAAGCAAGCCTACTGCCTCTTTCGCTTGCACTGTGCTTGACTCTCCTCGGTATGAACAGTTTGGCAAGCCTATGCCATATGCAAAGCAGTATGTGTTTGTCACAGGTTTTCTCGCCAACATCAGCAAAACCTGGGTGAGCTAGGCAGCACGTGGCAGGGCTGTGTAGTGCCATAGCACCATAGAAAGGGGTATCACCTTTACAGTCACCTGCGTGTTCTATGCAGCTCTACATAGAAATGCACAGCCACTACACAGCACTCCCTAGAATCTCAGAGCAGATCTGCAGCCATTCATAGAAACACATAGCCACTTCATAGTGCTCCCTAGAATTACGGAGCAGATCTGCAGCCCTCAGTAACAACCCCTGGGGTCTGCAGATTCCTAGAGGGGGGGCATACATTCTGCTCATTTTAATACCATATTGCATGATTTTTACACAGAACTTGTGTTACAAAAAAATAAGTTTATTGTCTGCACTACTACATTATACAAGATATCCTAATATTCTACATAGTAATGACTGCAGTATATCAAATTTATGGAATCAGAGTATCAAGTATTAAAGATACTAATGAGCATATTCCCAAGCCCAAGTTCATAATATGGTTTGCATCCATCCCCAGACTCCTTGGCGGGGTCACTGAGAGTTGAAAGTGGAAAAGAGACTGTCCATCTTTCATCAACAGAGGGAGGATGCCATTCGCCAACAAGGAAGGGAGGACGGTTGTTCTTCAAGGGACGGAGGGAGGACTCAAAGGAGGGAGGACACCATTCTTCAAGGGAGGGAGCCGTTCATCAATGAGGTAGGGAGGACACTGTTTGTCAACAACAGAGGGAAGATGTGTTTGTTGACAAGCAAGGGAAGACGCCATTCTTCAAGGCAGGGGGAACACCATTTATCAACGAGAGAGGGAGGACGCCGTTCGTCAACGAGGGAGGGAGGACACCATTCGTCGAGGGAGAAACGCCGTCCATCAAGAAGGGAGGGAGGATGCTGTTTGTCGACGAGTGAAGGAGCAGTTTGTCAAGGGAGGACACTGTTCATCGGGGGAGCCGTTTGTCGAGGGAGGGGGGCCGTTTGTCAAGAGGGAGCCTTTCGTCAAGGGAGGGAGCCGTTTGCCGAGAGAGGGAGCCATTCGTTGAGGGAGGAGTCGTTTGTCGACGAGGGAGCCATTCGTCGATGAGGGAGGGATCTTTTCTTTAAGGGAGGAAGCCATTCTTCACAGGAGCGAGCTGTTCTTCAAGGGAGGCAGGGAGCCATTCTTCAAGGGGGGGAGGAAGCCATTCTTCAAGGGGGGGAGGAAGCCGTTCTTCAAGAGAGGGAGGATGCCATTCTTCAAGGGAGGGAGGACGCCATTCATGGATGCGGGAGGACACCATTCGTCGAGGGACATAGTTCGTCAACGAGGGAGGGAGGATGCTGTAACTCGACGAGGGAGGACACTGTTTGTCGAGGACAAGTTGAATATTGTGGTGGGAAGGAAGAACAATGAATTTCCGTGTTGGGAAATTCAAAGTTCAACATAATCACATGATGTTGGAGTTTCAACGGACTTAAACAAATTGTCTCGCGACTTGAAGTTGTTTGTCGCCTGTCACTGTCTTTCACAGAAAGCATGGCATTTGAGGTGGGCATACACAATTGTAGATGGCACCATGTAATCAGGCAAATATAAAGTTCATATTGGAAAATTATTGAACAATTTCCGAGCCTTCCAAGAAATTTGCAGTTGTTACCAGAAATTTCCTGGCTATTTCCATGATTTCCCAAAATTTCCTGTTTTTTGGTAGTAGTAGTAACAATTGAAGTTGTCTAAGTTCGAAAATGTGTGTTGAGCGCGGCACGTGACTTCCCGCAACTGTACCGACTTCCATCAATTCACACTTACACTTTTTAGGGTAGCTCATAGCTATAACTTCATGAGTATTACACCGTTTGGCCTCTATGTAGGCTTATTTTAATCGCTTCATTCACGCGAATGTAATCCAATTTACAGCGTAGAAAAATCTGGAGTACCTCACAAACTGTAGCATAAACTATTTGGCCTGTATTAGACATCTGAAATATATATTATCATCATGAGTTCTGCTCCGTTTCATGCGATTTTGGGCTTGTTAGAAACGCACAAATTAGAGCTTTAAAACGGGTCTGAGAGCCCCTAATATTTTGATGTTTAAGGCGACCTCTGATAACATTTACCGTTTTTAGGCAGATTCTTCACCAGTAATTGGTCCAAAGCCATTTGAGTTTTGAACTAAATACTACGTAAATAGACGCGTTGGAATCGGCTTGAACACCACTTTCCAACGCAAAAAAAAATCACAAAAGACGAATATGTTTTGCAAAAGATACTTCATATTCTTTCTTGTTGCAATCTTTGTAGGTCAATCAATCTCTGGACAGTGTTGTACTTTCTTCTTATTCCAGGTGTATTTTGGTCATAAATTATTCATATACAATAGGGAATGTGTTTTCTACTGAAATCTAGTATACTTGTAGTTTGACTCCCTATAAGGGCTGGGTAGAAAGTGGAGGCCCCTCTATAGCACCCTATAGTAACGGCACAAGTCTCTGTAGTGCTGTATAGCACAAGCTTACACCCACACAGTGCTGTGGAGTGCTGTGGAGCGCTACGGCATCTAGCCAAACTTGGCATGTAACTATGGGAAACTATGATATTAGCGGAAGCACTATGCCTGTCTACGTGGGAAAATCAGGTTTTGCTGATGCAATGCAATTGTTGCCAGTGATTCCAAGCCAAGGAAAGTCAAGAAGTTCATCGTGGAAGTCAATAATGTAGTATTCTGTCCTACGGGATCTGCGGTGGTTTTGACATTGACAAATGACTTAGATTAAAGGGTGAGTTTCTTTATTTTTGAGATTTGCCTTCAATACTTGACTGATGAATTTGTGTAGCTCCCTCGAAAACCCTGTGCGCCTCTACAGAGGACTTTTGAGCTACAATCAGAAGGCATCTGATGATTTGAATCACCGACACTAACGCCAGCAACTCCGACACCAGCACAGGCTACCAGAGCAGCCAAACACAAGAGGGTTGAGTCAGGGAGTTCTGCTAATTTCTTCACTGACGAGAATGTGCCACCCTCTTGAAGTTCTTAATAGCCTCCACCTTATGGATACTTTGTTACTCTAATACTTTGGTCCTGCATTGATCTGCTCAGAGATGTATTCAATTCTTTTATAATCTGGACAAATTCAGGAATTCAAATTGGTGAACGTTTGAACTTTCAAAAGGAAAGCCCCGTGCGAAGCACGGGTCACGGCTAGTTATCATAAACACCAGGAGGGGAGTAATCATGGGAGGTACGTACCGTGATGACGCGTAGGTTTGTGCTTGAATCTTTGAACCCAGGTAACTTACGTGGGTCTTTCCTTGCTCGATTACTAGAGTTGAAAGCCTCGATGACAAGGGCATAAGCCTCCTCCGCGGAAGGCAGAGCCAATGAATCTGAATCGCTTCCATCGACCGTCATTGCCTTATCAATAGTATCCCAACCACTGATAAGATCTTCTTTCTCCAGCGCCTCATTGACAACGCGGCGAACTCTGACAAGATTAACGCAATTTCCGCAGGAGACCTTTCAACAACCGAGTTAGAACAACTGGGCAGCAAGAGGTTCTCACTCACTGAAGTAATGGTTGTTAACCAGCCAGCCGGTATGGTCACGGCGAAGGTATTTTTGATCGCTGAATCTAGTGGAGTTGGACCCTTTACAGCAGCAGCCACAAACTGTTTCATTGGATCAGGCTTAAAGACGATTCGTCAGATTTTATGATATAGTAATCAAAGCAAATAGGCATACAGGTTGGGGGTCACCGTCCACCTTTTCTAACTTTCTGAACTTCCAATAGCTTGCTCTGCTGTCGTATTTAGAAGATAATTGCAGCTGCGAACATGCAGTCATTACTATGTATCCTGAAGCATACACGTGTACTTACAGATGCCCCGTCATCGCCATTGGGAAGGCTCCAAAACAGATCGGGCTGAGTTGGGGAGTAGATCCTAAAAGAAAAATATCAGACTGTGAAAGACGAGAATACGAAAGATCAACACATGTAGAATTGTGCTTCTTCGGAATGACGCTTGATGACCCACTGATGAGGCTTAGGCGGGTTTTTTATCGAGACAACGTCTTCTCCTTCCTCTGCATGAGGTCCAATGTCCGCGAACACATCTGGCGGGCCTTGAATCGACCATTTCTTGTTCGCGAGGAATGAGATGGCACACTATAGTGGGAAAAATGATCAGGATAACCCCCGTCGTATCAAAGAAACACTTACCCCATAGTCTACCTCAGATGCGGAGAAAGACTCGCCCTCCTTGTTGAAAGAGATGAAACGGTTGTACTCGACGTTGATGATGGCGTAGGTACCCGAAGGAAGGAACTTAGCATCGGCAAAAGCCATGTAGAATGTCTGGAGGTTGTTGCTGTCGAGAATATACAAAGGAAGTGTTTTTATACCTGGCGAGGATTTCGGGGGTGGAGGTCGATAAAGAGGATCAGCAGGATCGTGGTGATCACTGATGAGCGGTGATTCAGCGTCTGGCTTGGTAAACCAACTCAAGCATCGCTGCCTCCGTATACCTACACAACACACAGCTCCGATCAGCCGTCAGCCCATCAAACACGCTCTTCCCAGTCTCCCTCATCCTTTCTAACGGCACCTCCGACAATCCACCCAACCGAAGATCCCTATGTCCCTCCTTATCGACAGCAGCTATTTCCTTCTTGATGGATTCTGAGAGAACCTGGAAGAGTTCCTGGGCATGTTGGCATTCGCGGCAGTAGGAGAGCGAGTTTGTGCGGCCTTCGGTCTGGGTACTCAGGACTTCGATGATCTCAGTTGGGCAAATGTGTTGATGGCGGGGTGTTTAGCCCTTTTTTTGAAGGCATCTGAGTTAGCAGGCGGAAGCTGTTGGGTAGACGGTTGTACATGCGTCGGAGTAGGTCTTGCAGTGAGTCGATTACGGGTGTTGTGAACCTCGGCTTTGACGTGGATGGCGTCTATGTGGGGTTGGAGGGAGGTGAGGGAGGCCAATGCCTGGGGTAATGTAAGCAGAGAGACCTGCGGAGATAGAGTAGGGAACGTACTTAGAGAGCCGAGTTCATGAACTAATAGGTCCTAGATATGTTTACGGGCCTTCTATATAGTTACCTTCAACTTGATTCGTCCAGTTTTCAGTCATACCGCTGGTCATTCAAATAGTCAGCAATGGAAGCGCTCCAAGAATACACCGATCCCACCAAAATGCCTCACCACCTCCTACAAATCCACGTCCTCCCAATAGACCGCATTGTCGGGCCCCTCCCGAGTCCCTTCTTTGTCGTCAGTGCGAACCTTGCCCCTCATCGCTCGGATACCCCAGGCAAGGAACCGCTGAGCATCCTGGGGATAGAACCAATGTGAAACGACGGTGCTTGTGTATGAAAGATTTGAGTTGGGCGACTCGGAGAAGCCGGAGGATGGGGATAGGCATTTTGAGCAATGGGCGAAGGTGCTGACCGGTGAAGCTTTGAAGGATGGCGCACAAAAGTCACATGCTCTGTGACCTAACACGACGACGTCATGTGACACGAACAGATCTGATCAACCTTGAAACCCCAGTACTTACTCAAATTTCACTCTTACACACTTTAATTTTTGGTAATGCGCTCGACAAGCAACGTGTACGCCCAGCGATATCCGGTTTCACGTCGCTACCCACTACCTTTCGGGGCTACCAACTCGGAACAGAGGTGGAATCA
The DNA here is from genome assembly GCF_000143565.1 of Laccaria bicolor S238N-H82. NCBI lineage: Eukaryota > Fungi > Basidiomycota > Agaricomycetes > Agaricales > Hydnangiaceae > Laccaria > Laccaria bicolor. The sequence continues at coordinate 747,619 of NW_001889875.1, forward strand.
TACAACTCCTGATCTCTGAAGCCTACCATATCTGGAACTCCCAATTGCCCGTCGATTCACCATCATACTCTCCGCGGTTTGAGCTAGCTACGATCGCTTCGGTTTAGCACCTCTTCCCATCGATGCCGCTCATTTCTCCAGACGAGTCATCTGCAGCCTGCAGGACAAAGGCTCAGAGTCCGAGTCATTTACCACCACATCCATAGATGAGCCGGGCACGACGTATTTCATGTCAAATCAATTTGGAGAGGCTTAATCCTTGTATTTCTGTTACCATTCTATAGCCTTGGAGCTTCCTACGAACAACCCCGCAAACACTTCTGCGGTGTAAAGTGCGTCTTTTTTCCGAGTCTTCCACGCAGAGACGAGGGGCGATTACATTCCACTGACACATCGTACCCCTTCCCCTGCTTTCTTCTGCTTTCATTCCATGTAAACTAATAATGTTCTCCTTAGGGCCACACTATCGAAGGGCGACGGGGTTTCGTCCAACAGATAATAAATTGCCCTTTCGGGCAACTCACTCCTGCCAAAAAAGTGTCAAGGCTCAGAATGATGCATGAGGAACAAGCCGTTGAAGAACCCAGACGATTATGAGCAGAGGATGACAATGCACGCTTGCAAGCAGTGATACGGACACAGACAAGCCAGATTTCGAGAGCGATTTGAACGACGTAGAAGATTGGTATCAAGCCACCGAGACAACACTGGCTGAATTTTGCGATAGTGGATGCATGGAGAATGTCGATCTGGAAGCGCAGACTGCCACGAGTGGCCTAGCTTTTCAACTTTGGAGGTTACCACGAATACCTCGGGTTGGGCTGGCCCAAGACGATGACGAAAGCAGAATCCAAACATTTAACAAGTGCAAGAGAACTACTTAAGACGATAGTACGCAAACTCCTTGACCATTCTTCCACGTAAACTCAGTCTGCGGCCGTTTGGTACTCTTGAATTTGATCGAGCAGTTCACATGGGGAAAAATTGTCACAGAAATTAGCAGGAGAGGGAAGTGTGACACCCTTCGCAAAAGGCGACACATCGGCCTCGGCACTGTGTCGTACTCCACTTCAGTGTGTCCTACTTCAGATTGTCCCAATCCGGGGTGTCGCATTTCGTTACCCCGTTTGAAAATGATCGAAACGTTGATCTGCTCCATCTACTCGATTACCCCATGCTGTTGAATGTCTTGACATTTTCAAGAAGTAACCTCACTGGGAGCATGGACCAAAGTGCCTAAATTTACCGAGGAGGGCAATGACATTACAGGTAATTCTTCGGGCACAGTTAAGTAGAACCGATTGCGAGAACTGGATGAGGGAACGCCTTGCTACGGGAGTAAATTGTGTACTCAGACAGAACTCCCGCAAGACCAAGTCCTGGGTATTTATCCTTACTTTCACTTATACGATGCTGGGAGTAGAGAAAGGTACAAGTCAATTGGGCACGCTGAAACAAAAGACTGAATTGCAACTCACCTTTGGGTCATCGCTTCAGCGGGCAAGTCGGTAGGTGGTTGGACGATCCGTATATCTCGTCGTGGGATATGGTTGCACCACATCTCCAGCAACTTCAAGAGATGCAGCATGAATAAGTGCCTCTGACTTTGAGAAATCTTTTTAACACCTACAATTGATGACCGCAACGACCTGAATTAGACGAATAAGTATATCAAGATCGATTAGTAAATGTTGGAGAGTGAGAAGGCGGCATAGAATAGGGGTGGTGAGGGGGGTAGATCCAACGTACATGTCATATGATCACATCCGGCGCTTCGTTCGATCTGCAAGAAATGTCCGAACAGAGGACAAAGGGGGTTTAATACAACTACCCACCCGCTTTTTGCACTTGGAACATTGCTGAGTGGTGGTACCAATCAGGAGTTGTGCCGCTTCTTGGTCAGCAGCTACATCCGGACGAAGAGAATCGAACTGGGCGCAAGTCAAGCCTTCATGCCATGGAAGCTGATGAGTGAAGCAAGACTTCTTATAACACCAGGTGCATTGAACAATCGGATACTCATCTACATTGCGCAGTGCTTGTGTCAGTATATCCTCGAGAAATGAGATGGACTGATAAAGACCTCCAAGTCGATGAGTTTGACCGTGGTCGCACTTCGCATTGAGACACCAACGGAAGTTGATGTCCTCAGACAAGTGTTGTCGAAGAGCTATGCTATTGTACCTAAGACAAAAGTGTCATTGACCTGAATGACGCTGGAAAGAACTAGAAGTTTACCGTTTGAAGCAATCAGCGGCAGCCCATTGCTTTATCTCGTCGTAGCCAAGCTTCTCCGGACAAGGATGGCTTGGGCAATTGATCTCAAGGACCATGGCTTGAGAAAAAAGTTGCGCCTCTATGTGCTGTGCAAGGCATTGTCGGCACGCTATAGGCTCGTGCTGACATCGATTTGTCGGCGGGAAGCGAGGATATTCATATTCTGGGATATCATCAGAGCAACAAATAGGACATTCTTTGACCGCAGTGGACGACTTTTCTGCAATTGCTGACTTAATAGAAGGGTGAAGAGTACCAAGAAGGACCTCAGCGAGCCTCTGTCGGGTCAAGGCTTTTGTGTAGGGCACGGTATCGACCATACGCTAAAGCGGCCAGCATGAGATCAGATGAGACAGGACGCCATATGTCATTAAACACCCACACGAAGGGGACAGTCTTTGAGCAGTTGTAGCGCGGCTGCAGCCCCGTCTTCATCGCCTATCTGCACAAATTGAATTCCGATGGCATTGAGGTGATGCTTTGCACCATCCAATCTCCGAATGGCATCTGCGATCACGACTGCCGGGTCATCAGCTAGCACCGAATTTGAGAAATAAGTATCATCCTTCGCGGAAGCCGAAATCAATATCACATACTAGGTGCACCATCGGTAAGCACGATAATGTCGACTGGTTTTATATCCGCATATTCTGGCTTTCCCGCAGCGTCATCAAATCTCTTGATACATCGGTTCAAGAGAAATTTCAGTTTTGCCCCCGTGTATGTCCATCCTATCGCGAAAATTTACCAGAATTTTAGGTTGTTAGCATGTACAACAGCGGCGCACCTCGTGGTTGAACAGCGTCGAAGATATCGAGCATATCCGCTGGGTTCTACGTGACAGGATTGGTGTTTAAACTGATCAGAGAACATAAAGCCTCACGCACGGCAATGCAGTCCTTGCGCTTCTGCGAATTCAAAAAGCAGATCTCCATACCATCTGCATCGTATTGCATCGCCTCCTTGGAGAGCTCAGTGAGAGCAAGGCGTACTTCAGTCCATCGTTGGCCGCGCATCTACATGAGAAGAACTTTATGTGTTGTCAGTTCGAACCAAGAAGGAACTGAAACGAACTGAGCTAGAGTCGTCGATAACAAATATAATGTGGTAATTTCTATGACGATTTAGTTGATTGTTATCGCGAGAAGGTGAAAACAGCCCACGTCATGTATTCTGCCATGGAGCTGGGGCGAGGTAAGTCGAGGGTGTCATTAAAACCGGGATTTGTTGTCCCGGGAGCTGGATTGCCGGGATCATTGAGGTCTATTCCGCTACTGTTCTTCGAGGAATGTACATTAAGAATCGCATTGGTGCCACGTGGTGTGGGGGTTTCATCAAAAATCTATACGTTTGATAAGTGGAGACGCCAAAAGTGAGGTACACGGAAAAAATATACCCAGAAAGTTTGATAATCAGGTACAGTCTTCATGGTATCTTGACGCTCCATCTACAAGGTGAGGAAGTCGGTATCTAATGCGAGTAAAAGTAGGCAGATGCAAGGAGCTTACACAGGCGACACGGAGATTTGTACTGAGGAGCCCATGTTCTGATAACATGAGCGGATCACGTTTGAGTTTATTTTTTGAATGAAAAAACTCAAATATCAAGACTGAAGGTTGATCGGTTGCAGCAATTGCGCATGAGCTCATACCGCTCTCATTCACCGTCATTGCTTGGTCTTCGGAATCCCATCGACTGATGAACTGCTGTGTGCTTAAAACCCCATTAATAATGTGGTTCACACGTATCAGATTCATGCCATCCATAACAGATATCTGTAAAATAAGCATTTAGAAATGCAACCCATTGACCGAATGAAACGAACCTTACCGCAGAAATCGTCGTAAGCCATCCAGGAGGTATGATAACCGTGACTTTATTATTCACGACAGGCGACTGTGTGGGTCGATCAACAGCGAGAAGGTTAGGTTCTGTGTCCTCGTTTAGGTAGACCATCTTGCGTTCGTCAGTCACGCAGCTGATTTCGAACCACATACATATGGCGAGTCATACCTCATCGGGCTTTCTTGGACATTCCACTTTTCGAAACTTCCACCAACTTAATGGGTTTTTATCATCGCAGCCGAGCGTTAGCTATCAAATGATACTATCGTGGTAAGCCTACAACAACTAAGCACCATAAGGTGAAACATACAGAAGCCCCTTCCTCTACATCAGAAAGGCTCCAAAAGAGCCCAGGTTGGGAGGGTGAATAAATTCTGCAAGTGAGAATATCCGAATTAGAGCACTGGAAAGGAAATAGAACACGGCTGACAAGTATGTATCTGGCGCTGTGGCACGTCGCTTGAGAACCCATGAATGAGGTTTGTGTTGGGCTGGTCGGAGGGGTATTTCGTCTCCTTCATCAGGTTCTGGTTCGATGTTTGGACGGTAACCGCTGGTGTGACTACGAATATTCCATTTTTTTCCGGCCAGCAAGACAATCGACCACTGGGCAAAGAAGGGACATAAATGGACACTATGACTAGTACAGAATGATTGTTCTGAAAGACTTGCTCACCTCATGGTCACCATTTGAACTTGCGTTCAACCGTTCTGCGCCATCACTACATATAATTGACTGGTTAGATCCTGCATTCGTGATATGATAGATGCCCGATGGGACAAATTTTTCTTCAACAAAAGCCATGGGAGATCGAAGGAAGCAGAAACAAGGATTGGAAGTAAGTACCACAACATGAAGTTGAATAAAGCAAGCAAGACTCGAGTGAATGTGTGAGTGACACCACAATGCTCACGCTCATGTCCGACGCAATCGACTTCATGCCTCTGCCTCATGCCATCTGGCAGGTTTCCAATCGTGTAGATCACCAAATACATATCTAAAGACCAGAACCCCGGAAGCGGCGAGCACTTCAAAATTCATGCCCCTCATATTGAACTGCTGATGACGTTCTTTGAACTCTCCTAAATGTATGCTCTGGTCCGGACCAAGTCAGGACTCCGGCGTGACAGCTTCAAACGTCCGGCCGTATAACAGTTTCCAATCGCGTGAGTCAAGAGATTATATCTATCAATGAGCGCTGAGCACCCAAGTCAGTGGAACCGACGAGTTCTTAACAAGTTCTTAATGAATTAGAATCATTTGTAACTACATAAATACTCAACCAAATAACTCAGATTTTGGTGGGACGCACATCTCCTCGTTAATACGATTCCAACGCGCTATGAATCGTAGCAAACGGCCCCCTTGTGGAGAAAATTCAATCGGAACTCTGGCAATTCGTATTTGTGCGTTTTGATGTATTTTCACACGACCGCCACCTTCAAACAGCACTACATAAATTCCTGGAGATTCCTATGGCTGATACAACACTGTAGACATCACCCTTCTCACTCCCTTACCGGATCCCGCGCCGACGTCTTTCTGGACCATCCTCGACAACTGTCAGCCCCGATTTGGATATCGAAGATTCAAGATTTTTGAGCCATTGGATCCTGGGGATTCCGACACCGACAATTACGCACATCATGGCATCCAAAGTCATCGCTCCCTTCACCGGACCTCTCACTCCCACCGCTAACGATGGTTTCGCTATTTACGACGCAACAAAGGCCGAAAAAGCTCCATCTCTCGCCGTGATGACCAAGATTCGTCCCGTTGGGTCTCAGATGCACGAACTGTCAACTGGGAGGGCAGATTATCTCAAGTATGCATCATGGGAATCGTTTGAGAAACAGGTTCGCGCTCGGTTCATGCCGAAAGGATACAAGCTACTTTGCCCTCCGCACGTTCTTCCGCTCCTCACAGAGCGGACTCAGTTTTACCGAATATGCATCAGCTCTTGCAGATGCTCGCAACGCCGTTGGTACCACTCTTATCCCTGTCAATATCTACAAGTATCAGTTCTTATCCCATGCCAACTTCCGTGCCCACACCATACTCGGATGCGTTGTAATTGGGACCTGTAAGAAGCATGTTGCGTTGGGAAAGCGAGGGTAATGACGGTCATGCGTGAGTGACACATGACCGTCCACAATGCTCACGCTCATGTCGGACTCAATCGGCTTCATGCCTCCTGCAGGCCTCTGCCTCATGCCGTCTGGCAAGTTTCCAATCGTGTAAATCACCATGTCCAACAAAGGTCGCAATAACACATTTATCAATAAAAACCCGAAACATTGGAAGCGGCGAGTATTTCAAAGTCCATGCCCCTGAACAAATTGAACAGCTGATGATGTTCTAGCTCTCTAAATGTATGCTCATGGTCCGTGACAGCTTCAAACGTCCAGCCGTTTAAACGGTTTCTAATCGCGTGAATCAACAGATTACACTGATGCAAACATTCTCAATCACATCTATCAATGTGCACCCAAGTCAGCGGAACTGACGAGTTCTCAATGAATTAGAATTGAGCAAGACTCATCCAAGACTCATCTGACTTAGGCGTAGTGGAGCTAACTCCGATGTCTTATTTATCAGGAGTAATCAGCTGGGGTGGTTCGAGGTTCTGACCCGTGAACATCCAGCCACCAGAACATCCCCAGTCCACATCCACCAACCATATTGATGTCGTTCGTCTCAGAAAAATTTCTTCCTTCGGGCACATATATTATAATCAATGCCAAGTACGACCTCTCCATCGCGTGTCATGTTGAGGACAATGTGGGTAGCTTGGTATCGCATGCGAACAAGGATTTTGGAGTGAGTCAACTTCCTATGCCTCATTCGAGATTTACAATAAACGGATTCGTTTAGTGGAAGATTACTTTGTTAGCCCAGAAGAAGTGGATAATCCAAAGTTGTTCCAATGGATTCTCGGCAAATATGCCGCCAGACGCAGAGGAGGAAGACGAGATCAACGCAAAACCAGGTCAAGACCAACCCCACCAGTGGGTAATCAAACGACGTCAGGCAACGGACACGTACATGTACGTGAAGCATATTCCCTTCTCAGTCCCCTTCTTGTGTTATCACTATTGGTCGATCCCAAGTAGTATTTACTCCCCCACAGACACTGCGCTTTTGTGGGGCCTTTCAAATGCCACGGCTGTGGGTCGCTTTTGTCTTAGTTTGCTTCCCTATCAAAGTTTACGTGGTCCTATTGTTATTAGCTTCAGCTTGTATGTGACAGCACAGATGAGTCGAGTTGGTGGAAGTTCAGCAAAGTCGAGGAACCAGTCATGGGTGCTAAGATGGTATTTCTGCTAATTGCTATTAAATTTCTTCCCTGTGCTCAATGCTACGACAGGAAAGCCACCCGGAACCCCTACCTGTCAGTCGCCCCATTTCACACCCACCCAATATCAAACATAAAGTGGCGATTACCATACCTCCTGGCTGGCTTATGACCATTTCGGCGGTAGTTCTTCCTTCAGTTTTCTGATGTTAAATGTCATGCACAGTTTTTTCTGATAGGTTTCTGTCGGAAAATGTCTGAACCTCGTTCGCATTCATCGCGAAGTACAAGGCATCCTAGAAGTACAAAGCTTCATCAGCTCATGGGACTCTGTCAATGAAGCAATGGTACTTGACACAAGCGGTGCAAACTCTTGTGTTATGCAAGCGGTGGACGAAGCAACCGTGGTCGTACTTGAACTCTTTCACACAAAAAATACACATAGGCGCAATCCACTTAGCTTACCAGCCAAGCAAGATGTCAGCAGCAACTTATGGATCACTTCTGTTTGTTTCTTCTCTCCTTGTCACCTCCTAAATTTAAAATTTCCATTTTAGTCGTCGAGGCCAAGTGATATGAGAAATATCCCCGATTACCAAACTTTCTGGGTCAGACTATGAACCCGAAAATTGTTCATGTCTCTAACTTTCATCCAGATCTTTGACGGACAGTCTCAACCAAAATCAGGCGCACCCAGTTCAGAACCAGGCTACAATGCTATAGTCATGGTTCATTTGAGTGTTAAGATGACCGTAGATCTAAATGATCCGGGCAAGCCAACCCCAGGGTCGGTGAAAGAGGGTTACAATGAAAATCTCGATCGGCCTCGTCCGGGATATTTAGACGAGTATCTTGAGTCTGTGCCGTCTCTTTTGAAATCCGGTTGTTGCTCATTTATCTTTAGAAACTATAAGATCATTTTCGTCATTGATGATTCCGGCTCAGTATGACATTTCCCCCCCTCTCTCTCATCCAGCTTCTAATGTTCAATATTCTTAAGATGAGCGGCGGACGATGGAAACAAGTCAGGGCCGCTCTTGCTGAAATCGGGAAGGAGGCTATGCAATACGATGCAGACGGAGTTGATGTATGCTTCATCAACTCTCCGGTGCACAAAGAACTTGTTAAGGTCAGCAATTACCTAGCATTCCTTATTGCCGAACTTAACAAGCATAACCAGACGCAAGAGGAAATTCTGAGTGTCTATGACCAAGTTCAGCCGTCAGGTCTGGGCCTCTGCATTCTCACCCTGTCTTTCTCATTGAGCATTGTTTACTGTATTAGGCTTCACCCCCACCGGTGCCAAACTGGAGGCGATTCTGGGACCAGTTATCGAAAAGCTAGACGCCGCGGTGGACACGCAGGCCTACGGTCACATTAAACCCGCGGACATCATCGTCCTTACTGACGGTGTTCCAACCGACGATCCTGCGGCGGTCATCCAAACAGCCGCGCAGAAATTAGATGAAGGACTTCATCACATGAACGCGGTTGGAATCCAGTTTGTGCAGATAGGCAACGACGAGGGGGCAGACCAAGCTTTGATGGCTTTGTGCAATGGTCCTGTTCGCGTGAGGTCTCTTATGTTTCGTCTCTTGCATCGAGACTGATTCAGCCTCATACAGAGCATGGTTGACACTGTTCCTTATGGAAAGACGTTCACTCCGGACCGACTAAAAAGAGTTCTGCTGGGTGGTCTCCATCCTTCTATACGGGCTAAGATCTGACACTAGAGTTTTGCCTCGTCCCTCACTGGCAACTGCACATCTTGATTCTATGTTGACTTAGTATCCACAATACACATTTCTGCCACTGTACCCTCTCTTGGTAAAATCAGGCATATCCATGAGTCGCGACCGTGAACCAAGGAACACTTCACATAATATCAATGTCTGTCTACGAGAGACTAGGTCGCGACAGGGATCAGAAGAAAAATAGACTCGGAGAGATCCCGGCCATCTTTTTGAGAAAATATTAAGCAAACTTGAATGCGAAGGTTACTGGACGTACCAGATCTCAGTTCAACGGCGTGCGATAAAGTAGATGAACAACCCATGGTATTGTGTCCCAATAGGCCCCGGGAAGCTCAGGCCATTTCTTGTCCAAAAATAGCGGATTTGAGGGCCCAAAATTTGGCATATCTTTGTCCCAGAATAGCGGATTTGAGGCGATTTCGATGGCAGGTTTGTCCACAAATAGCGGATTTGAGGGTACAACTGAGCAGATTTTGCAGTCCCATCCATCTCACTGAAGGCGACTGGTAACAAAGAGAGGGAAGCACTGGGCTTCATCTGTAAGGAAACGGCTGTCTTTGGACAGTGTAGCGGCGTCAAAAAGTAAATTTATGGGAAGCTTCCTTTTTAGGGAATATCACGTGCTGACCCTTGTCCCAGATTGCGGATTTGAGGCCCAAAAGATAGTGGATTTGAGGTCCGTTTTGGCGACTTTTTGCGGACAAGAAATGGCGTGAGCTTCCCGGGGCCTGTCCCAATTTGTAAAAAATTGAGATGAACCAGTAATGCCCTCTTTTGCAGAGATAACTTATCGCTTCAAAGAGGTGACAGAGACCGGTGGTGAGACCAGGGCAAGCTCCACCCTAGACACCTAGTCTTGCTCTGGGTCGAGAGGCACCTTAGAAGCAGATGCCCCAGCCTCGTTTTAAACCCCATAGTACACTAGAGAGGAAATAAGCATGAGTAAGAGAATAAATTGCAGTGACTCACGAAAACGGGGGGTGAACTTACAAATGTCCCATCATTGCCTTTGGGAAGACTCCAAAACAGATCGGGCTGAGTTGGAGAGTAGATCCTGAAAGGAAAAGATCAGATTGTGAAAGACAAGAATACGAAAGTTCAAGACATGTGAAATTGTGCTTCTTCGGAATGACACTTGATGACCCACTGATGAGGCTTAGCCGGGTTCTTTATCGAGGGAACGTCTTCTCCTTCTTCTGCATACTATCAGTGACCAGGAGTTTGATATGCTTCAGGAGTTTGAAATCCTCGATTTCCTCTCTTAGTTTTGACACAGGCTTTCTCAAGGGGGTCTTAGGATTCCAAAGTCCGACCGGGGGTTGGGTAGGTAGGTCGGTCGCAGGCCCAGAAAAAAAAAATGGAACCCTCTACAAAATGATCTCAAAACAGGCCTGGAAGGCCATACCTTGCAGGTTTGCAGTGCCAATACACTCCAGAACATGTAGATCAGTCCAAATTCAATGATATTCAAGCTTTATATAATATTTCTTTAATCTTATCTAATCATAAATTTGGCTTGGACGAGCAGGAGTCGAGGGGTGCCGGTTCAGACCATTGCCAACATTTATAGAGGGTACATTTGCCGAAAAACAATTTGTTAGCGCAAGAGTGACTCACTAAGATATTCCAGTCATGCAGCCATGGAATCTCTGGAACTCGAGGACAGCTCGGATGAGCAAGAGTCAAATGGCACCGAATCTGGAGAGTTCAAAGAGGGATGCGAGGGGAACATGACATGTAACGCAAAGTTGGCAGACAAACACGACATAGAGATTGAGGGAGTACTACGTGAAAGTGGGGAGACGGCAGTAACAGACGTGGCAACAAATGTCACCATTGACAACGTGGGCTCGGAGAAGGACAGTGTGAGTATCATCTATACTTAGTTGAACATGCACTCACTGTTGAATAGTCGAGGCAGACCGGCAACTCCGGTATGCCGATCCCGTGCATATGCGCACGTACTAGTCTCATATAGGACACTGTAGATAGTTATAGTAGTTTGTAGTACATTCTAGTTACATATGTTTGTAGTATATAAGGGGGACTGAGAGTCCCCAAATTCATTACCTTCTCACTTAACCACTACCCCTCGTAATTGCTGCTCCAACAGGTTATGGGCCCTGAGCCCTAAACATACTACACACACTATACAAAACTTTGTCATACCACTATATCACCACATCACAGACTTTATCATACACGATACCCTATCACATGTTACCCTATCAATTACATAGCAGCAAATGGAGACCAATAATGGATCATCAAATGTTTACTGGATTGAACCGCTTAAAGGCGCGGACAATTACACGGTATGGAAAATCAAGATGATGGACATTAGTGTTTGAAAGTCCGGTTTGGTCCGGTTTTTTTATGCCCAGGGGCGTTAACCGTAACCGTAACCAGTCTGCCTTTTCCTCAGAAGTCAAAAGACCAGACCGGACCGCAAAAAGACCGCAGACCACGGTTTTTTGCGGTCTATAGACTGGTTTCGGTCTGCATCGGTTTTAACCAGTTTATGACCGGTCTTTAGGCCAATATTTTAAAATTATGAATCGTTAAATTTATTAACATCTCTAATAGCTTCAAAACGAGCTCAAGAACGTTAAATTCCGTTAGGAATTGGTGCTTCTATAAAATAAGTCTGGTACATCTATTATTCCCAAAAGTAATTTACATTTTAATTCATATCTCTCTCGTTTTTTTACCAAATCGTACGTTCTTGGGTGCGTTTTAAAGGGTATTTAAGGGGCTACAAAAGACCGGTCCAAACCGGTTAAGACCGGTTCACGTTAACCGGTTTTTTTTGCGGTCTTTACATTTCAAAAATAAAAGACTGTAACCGCAGGTCTGGTCTTTTGCGGTCTTGGTCCGGTCTGGTTATGGTCTTTTTCCAGTCATGAGACCGGACTTCCAAACACTAATGGACATCTTGACAGATCAGGGTCTATGGGACTATGTGGATCCTGGAATGGTGCCATCAGACGCCAACCAGAAACCAGCATGGGATAAGAAGGACTGGACAGCTTTATCGACGATAAGATTGTGGGTAGCTGATAAACTATTGGTTTATGTATCTAGTACAAAAACATCGAAAGAAGCTTGGGATACGCTAAAGGGTCTATTGGTAGCTCAAGGGCCGTTAGGAATAGTCCTTGCCCGCCGAAAGCTATTTCGGGCTAAGTGCGAGGATGGCACTAGCATTGAAGACCACTTCAGGACCCTGAGAGTCTATCAGGAAGAATTGCAAAATCTCGGACAGAAAATAGAGGACTCAGAATTCTCTATTATTCTACTTACATTGTTACCCGATAACTGGAATAATTACATTTCATCTATTGATTCATCTGCACTTACAAAGTGCCACAACTCATAGCCAGAATTCTTGAGCATGACAGACGGCTCAAGATTCAGGGCACCAAAGATACCGCCCTAGCTGCCAAATGGGGCAAGAAAAAATGCAGTTCAAAGATAACATGTTTTGGATGCGGCAAACGTGGCCATATACAGGCAGATTGCTGATCAAAACCAAATGATCAATCAAACAAGAAGCATTACAAGAAGTCCAAATTTGGGGGAGTGTGTGCAAATGAAGTCATTGATGATTTCGCTTTTGCAGGAATTGATAGCTCACCTGACATGGCATTCATTTCAGTGCCTAGTGGCGCATGGTTAGCAGACTCAGCATGCACTTCTCACATATCGGCACAGAGGAGCTATTTTAGTGAATATGCTCCAATATCAAATCATTTCATTAAAGGACTTGGCAATCAGCCAGTCACGGGAATAGGGACTGTGAAGCTAACCTCTAATGTTGATGGAAAAGCTTGCACGATTACCCTAAAGGATGTGCTATATGTCCCAAAAGCACTGCATAATCTCATTTTACTCGGGCACGTTATGGGTGCCAAGATACAAGTTCTATTTATGGACAAGGATGTGAGATTCAAGGCACCAAATCAGACGATCATGGCAAAAGGTACCAAGATCTCAAATCTGTACCTGATGGATGTGAAAGTCCCAACCAAACAAGACCACACTTATTCAATAAAAACAAGCGCACACACATGGGATGAATGGCATAGAATTATGGGACATTTGAATATGGCTTCAATTAAACAATTGAAGTCAAAAGGGATGGTTACCGGCATGGAAGTTGATGAAAGTGTTCCAGCAACGGAACAATGCCCAGTGTGTATACTCGCAAAGCAACACCTTACACCATATCCGCAAGAATCCAAAGCAGAGATAGCGGAGATTGGTGATTTAACAGTGTCCGACCTCTGGGGACCTGCTCAAACAACCAGAATAGGGGGAGAAAAGTATTTTGCCACATTTACTGATGGGAAATCACGACGATCAATGCGCTATTTCCTTAACAAGAAATCAGAGGCACTATCTAAGTTTAAACAGTATAAGGCATTTGTAGAAACGCAAACAGGCCGAAAACTCAAGAAACTTAGAGTTGATGGGGGAGGAGAATTTATTGGAGAAGAATTCAGAGAATATCTATTGGATAATGGGATATTTCTCGAGGTCACAGCAGCTTACTCATCTTCACAGAATGGAATTGCAGAGTGCAGAAACCGAACTGTAGTGTCGGAGGCGCGCGCCATGTTACATTCACAAGATCCACATCTGGCTTACTATCTTTGGCCAGAAGCTGTCAAATATGCTACATATCTCCGAAATTGTTCCCCCACACATGCCTTAAGGGACAATAAAACTCCTGATGAAGTATTCTGGAACAAGAGACCTAATATCGCAAATTTACAAGAATTCGGCCGCAAATGTTGGGTTTTACAACAAGACAAGAAAAATAAAAAACTTGACCCCAGATCACGCCCATTCATTTTTGTCGGCATTGACGACAGTACTAAAGGTTACCGCTATTGGAACAGCAACCAAATTCTAACTTCATGCAATGTTATCTTCTCAAAGGAAGACACGGAAATACGTGACTATGATGACATAGAAATTCCGATTAATCGTCCTATGGAGATTGAGGGGGACAATGATGAGCAAATCAATCCCCCAACAGACGATAAACTTCCTGATGAGAAGATCAGTACTAAAAATAGTACAACTGAGGAAACGCCGAAGCCATCAAAAATTCCACTCCCGACATGGGAAAAGTCTACACGTGTTGCTGAGAAATCACCTTTCCATTACAGATTTCTAAATAATCCTGCGGCAAGAGGCCCTAAGGAATGGCAACACCAAGTACCAGTCCTTACAGAGGAAGAATCTAATTTTGTGCAAAACATGGAAACTTGTGATTATGCAATGTTTGCACAAAAAGTGCTGAATGCAAATGACGATCCGAGAGATGTTGAAGAAGCCAGATCCCATCAAGATTGGCCTGAATGGAAAAAGGCAATGGACGCGGAAATCCATCAATTAGAGAATCTAGGGACATACATCAAGGTGAAAATCCCTAAAGGTAGAGTGGCCATCAATTGCAAATGGGTTTTCTGCCTCAAGCGCGACACGGAAGGCAAAATTGTATGGCACAAAGCAAGATTAGTTGCAAAGGGATTTTCACAAATCCCCGGAATCGATTTCTTTGAGACTTTCGCACCAGTGATGCGCCTCAATACCTTGCGGCTATTATTAGCTATCGCCGCATCATATGGATTAGTCGCCCATGTTGTTGACATCGTGGGAGCTTACCTAAATGGTGAACTCAAAGAACAAATATACATGAAGCAAATCCCCAGATACAAGGACGGCACGGACTCAGTACTATTATTACAGAAAACACTCTATGGACTACAACAATCTGGACGCGTGTGGAATGAAAAATTAAACAGGACTTTCATTCAACTCAGCTTCACACAGCTATTCTCGGATCAATGTGTCTATATTAGGCACATCAGGAACAACCTCATCATCATCAGAGTTCACATTGATGACATGTTAATTTTAGCTTCAGATGACGAAGCCATGGCAGAATTCAAAAAAGAATTTGGCCAAAAGTTTGATATCTCGGATCTTGGAGAACTCAAACAAATAGTGGGATTTGAAGTTCAAAGGGATCTCAAGAAGGGCACAATACATTTAACACAAAATCAGTATGTGGGAAAAATCTTGGACAGATTTGGAATGTCCAAATCCATGCCTGTCAAAATGCCACTCAATACGAATGTCAAACTAACTAAAACTCCCAAAGGGGAACATCACGGTATCCCAGAATACGCAGTGGCTATAGGATCATTAATGTATGCAGCAATTGGCACGCGGCCTGACATTGCATACGCTGTTCAACATTTAAGCCAATTCACAAGCAATCCGAGCCCTGCACACTGGAGTGCAATCAAGTGCGTGTTTAGATACTTAAACGGAACATGCAACTACGGGATAATGTATGGCGGTGGAAACTCTATTCCAGGTTTAGAAGGGTATTCCGACGCTGATTGGGGAAATAATGATCTTGATCGCAAGTCTATTTCAGGATACATTTGCCTATTCGGGAATGCACCCATATCATGGGCATCATGCAAACAGCGCACTGTTGCTGTATCCACAATGGAAGCAGAATATATGGCCGCAAGTTTAGCAACTCGAGAAGCAATATGGCTTTGCACTTTATTAACAGAAATTGGTTTATTACAAAATAAACCTACACTACTGAATATCGACAACTAATCTGCAATTGACTTTTCAAAGAATCAAGGGTCACATTCAAAGTCAAAGCATATTGATATTCAACATCATTTCGTACGCGAATGTCTCGGTGACAACTCAATCATAATAGAACACTGCACATCAGAAGACAATCTGGCTGATGTATTTACTAAGGTGCTACCACACCCAGCTCACAAGAGATTCACATCTTGCATCGGCATAGATTTGGAGTTGAGGGGGAGTGTTGAATAGTCAAGGCAGACTGGCAACTCCAGTATGCCGATCCTGTGCATACGTGCACATACTAGTCTCATATAGGACACTGTAGATAGTTATAGTAGTTTGTAGTACATTCTAGTTACATATGTTTGTAGTATATAAGGGGGACTGAGAGTCCCCGAATTCATTACCTTCTCACTTAACCACTACCCCTCATAATTGCTGCTCCAACACTCACACAATATTTAGCGCCCTGTTCTTGGGCCGCCATTGGAGACCACCCCAAGCGCCTGCAACATTAGCGACACTGTAATAGCTGTAAATACTACCACCACAGAAGAAAGTGGCCGTTCTAAATGAAATCACATTCCGAGGCAGATGCCAGCCTTGAACGGATGCCTGTGTGGAGTGGTGGTGGACTCACATTCAGATGGGGTTGTTGAATGTAAGAGGCTTGGCTGTGAAACACAACAGGTAAGTATATATTCCATCCAGCTGAGGTTACAAGTTACTCACCTATATGCCAGTATCACCTATGTTGCATTTCATTGGAAATTGTTCCACGAAACTGGGTTTGCGAGGCTTGTGAGGCATCTGGCACAAGTAGAGGAACGAAGCGATCATGACGATGACATCATATTACCATATATGGAAACATGCCTGATTACATAGGTAGGTAGGTCAAGGTAGTAAGGCTTTAAAAAGAAAATTGAGCCCAGGTCCATTTTTTGAATCCTAAGATTCCCTTGGGCTTTCTGGTATTTTTTTCTGGACTAATTATGACTCTTACAAATATGAATATCAACCTTTTTTGTGCAACAACTGAGTCTGATGAGCCCAGGATTTTAAAAGGTGGTTTTCAGCGCATCAAAACCGTGATGTATGCAAATGATTTTCAAGATCTAATCCAATCCTTTGCATTAGGCTATCTAAAAATTTACAAACACATACTAGTAAACTAGGCTCCTGAACAATCGACTTCGACGACCAGGAAGCCTCCGTCAGCTTCCACCATTGTACAATAAAAAAATAAAAAATACATTTATGTTCATGAGATACACATTCACAACCCCACAAAATTTAGAGGCCCGGAGTGTAGCGGTTGTGGCATAATATAGCCAAAGGTCAAATCGTTTCAAACTCCTGGTCACTGATAGTATGGTCCAATATCTGTGAAGACGTCTAGCAGGCCTTGAATCAACCACTTCTTGTTCGCGAGGAATGAGATGATACACTGTAGTCGGGGAAATAGTCAGGTTGAGCCAAGTCATTTGTAAGCAACACTTACGCCATAGTCTACCTCAGATGCGGAGCAACACTCGCCCTCCTTGTTAAAAGAGATGGAACGGTTGTGCTCGACATTGATGATGGCGTAGGTACCTGAAGGAACAAATTTAGCGTCAGCAAAAGCCAGGCAGAATGACAAAGGTTGTTGCTGTCAAGAATCCAAAGGAAGTGTTTTTATACATGGCAAGGGCAGAGGTCGATAGAGAGGATCAGCAGGGTGGTGATGAGTGGTGATTCAGCATCTCGCTTGTGCAAGTAAATCAGGAATCAAAGCGAAGTGTTTTTACATATACATGGCAAGGATTTCAGCAGCAGAGGTCGATAAAGAGGATCTCAGTGCTGATGAGCGGTGATTCAGCGTCTGAATGTGTAAGATGTTCAAATACAGGTGCCCAAGATTGATATGGACATCATCTGGAAAAAGACACAGTCCAATAACACATTCAAGTAGTGCTTGGAAGTCCGGTCTCGTGACTGGAAAAAGACCGTAACCAGACCGGACCAAGACCGCAAAAGACCGGACCTGCGGTTACGGTCTTTTATTTTTGAAATGTAAAGACCGCAAAAAGACCGGTTAACGTGAACCGGTTTTGACCGGTTTGGACCGGTCTTTTGTAGCCCCTTGAATACCCTTTAAAATGCACCCAAGAACGTACGATTTGGTAAAAAAACGAGAGAGATATGAATTAAAATGTAAATTACTTTGGGGAATAATAGATGTACCAGACTTATTTTATAGAAGGACCAATTCCTAACAGAATTTAACGTTCTTGGGCTCGTTTTGAAGCTATTAAAAATGTTAATAAATTTACCGATTAATAATTTTAAAATATTGGCCTAAAGACCGGTCATAAACCAGTTAAAACCGATGCAGACCGAAACCGGTCTATAGACCGCAAAAAACCGCGGTCTGCGGTCTTTTTGCGGTCCAGTCTGGTCTTTTGACTTCTGGGGAAAATGCAGACCGGTTACGGTTACGGTTAACGCCCCTGGGCATCAAAAAACCGGACCGAACCGGACTTTCAAACACTACATTCAAGGAAACACTGAGATTGACCCATTAGCAATTGTTGGAGAGACCAAGACTGCGTTAAGTACCCAAGTCACAAGTGGCCTCTGCCTTAGTCTCTCCTAGACAGCTTTGATATGATGTGAAGTCTTGGTGAAGTCGTACTTACCTTGGTTCACGATCATATGAACTCGGACCAGGCTGCTAATTTTCTTTTTGACATCCAAATTTTTTAGTGCAAAAATGACCCAGAGATTCTTAGATACCTTCCAGTGTATCAGCCATAGTCTATCTACACACATAGAAGCCAAAAGCTAACCATCAGAAAAGATAAGACATGAAATATGATATCACATGTTGATGAATGAGTCAGGATACCAAGTTTTTTGAAATCGCAAAGATGAAGGAGAAATAGGCAGACCGTCAGTGTGTTGTTGTGAAGTGCACAAAAAAGTCGAAATTGCCTCCCCTGGTAATTTCTGAAGCCCATCGTTCTCACATTCCCTCGAAGTACGTTTTCGAAGTTTTCTGCATGAACTGGCTGCATATTCATTCATTTCAGCAGTGATAAAGGAAAAGGAAAGGAAAACGAGACCCACAACTAGTGTTGTTGGCAACTGCTCGCCAACTCACCACGCCAGTTTCGCCGGCTGGCGAAACAAAAAATTAAAAACAGGGTGGCAAGACCTGGAATTTGGCCTGCAGTCAGAATTTTCCAACATTGACAACCATAGATGATATTTTATGCACCCATAAAGGTTTGTTATTCTCTGTAATTTTGGCAAACTTCACCCCAAATTCCCTTTGACCAATTCTTGTTCCTGATTTGAATGCTCCGATCCGTTGATCCCATCCAAATTTGATCTCGACAATACTTACACAGACCCAAAGCAGGCCTCAGCGCTTCAGCAGTGAGTCAGTGACGAAAAAATGATTGTGGTTGCTTGGTGGTTGCTGAGAAAAAAATCAAAGATAATAATAGGATACTACTTTGGCGCAAAACGACAGAAATTCAAAATTTTCATTCGCCAGCATTTGCCAGCCTCTCGCGTACTCGACTTGCCAAGCCGGCAAGTGGCGAATGCTTTTGGAGGTTTTGCCATCCACATTACCCACGACAACTCTGATGATAGCGATGAAGAGGAATTTGACAAGGAAGCAAGTGGCAAAGAGTCTGACCTTGACAACGCGGAGGACGTAATGGGTCCTCACTGTGCACACAAAACATCAGAAATGGCCGAAATGGCATTAACAGAAGACAGCGTGGCCAACGATATATCAACCGCAGGAGATAGGATCGGTGCGACACTTCAAGTGGATGTGAATTTGATGGAAGCTGAGGTGAGCTCTTGAGAATCCAATGAATGAAAAGGTATCTGATAAATTTTCTTACTCAGACTCTTGCGTTATCCTCCGACTGTATGAATGTCGACATACCGGTGGATAGATTACTACAAGATCTTTGGGCGCCACAAACTGAAAATCTAACTTCGAGCTCGACAAGTGAGCCCATTGAACAGCCTGAGGTATCTGAGCAACGAGCGCACTGAAAACGCCAGGCTGTTGTTCTCTATGAATGCGACTGCGGGCTTCAGGTGGATGCATCTGCAGAAGATGCAATTCAGTGCAAACGCAAGGGATGTGAAACAATCTGGGTGAGGACTCACATTTATTCCTATTCTCGATGTGTTAAACTTCATTCCAGTATCATTTAGGATGTATTAGGCTTGACGGGGACGTCAAGAAATGGGTTTGCATTGCCTGCAAGGCATCGAGTGGCAGTGGGAAAGGGAGAAAGGCGGCGCGTCGATGACATCATATTGCCTAAAATAGACACGTGCCTGATTACGTTGGTTCAGCGGCCAGCCCCAGTCCCACTAAAAAAAAATTCGACATCCAGTCCTTCATTCAAATCCCGGCACCCCCTTGCGACCAGTTGACTATTTCACTTTATTACGTAACCATTCCTCCTCCGTATACTAACCTTTGGACCTTTCACTTGCATTCTATCCTTCTGGAATGACTGTATGCATACACTTTAGAAGACGGAGTCGTGAACACCGATGACCTTTGCAAACGAATCAACAACTTTTCTCGGTTACGAGGGCCACTTCGGGAGACGAGGGGCGGCGGTGGCGAAATGCAAAGCCCATGTGCTCCTCGTAACGTACAAAACCTTACCTCAAACCGCGACTTTTGTACCCCCGAAGTCCTCCTGAAATCCAGTTTCTGCAGCCGCAACTCTTTGGGAAAGGTGGATCTGAAAATTCTTCTGTCTGGATTCATCATCCACTCACCAGACAGTAAACACACGGTTAAAGAATTGCAGACGCTCAAGTGGTTGATCACGAATGAAGACAAAGCTGTTGATCTTGATGACCTTCACGAGGGTATCAAAAAAATTTCTTGCGCAGGTTAAATGGAAGGATTACAACGGGTGGATGGGTGACCGGCGAACCCCATATAGTCCAGGTCACTCGTGCTGGGCTCTTAAACTTTTCGGAGCCTTCATCGTGACTTCAGTGTTCCTCTAGGTGGCTGCAATTCAAACTGAATGGACACAGCATCGTAACTGTGACCCACCGCTTTGGAAAGGTGGATGCAGAATTATTCTCACTGGGGAAGTCGGATCGATCGCTCAAAAGCCAACCATACGGTTGGGGGATACAAGATTCTCAGGTGGCTGATAGAATATGTATTAATGGGAAGACTTGGTAATCGAACAAGAGCGAGACGTGGCGTCGTCGGTACGTTCCTCGTTTGAGCATGTAATTTTGTACTGATTTTGCAGACAACCAGGTTCTTCCCTCCGATTCATCAGGCCGAATTGAACCTACCCCTTACCGAGATGTCCCAAGACAGCTCGACTTGAATTGCGCAGGAATAAGCCCTCCAAACAGCCGACTCAATTTCAAAGAGAGAAAAGTCAACAAGAAAGGCCGTGGCCGTGACGTTGGGCCTTCCGTTCGCCGATCATCCTCCGGACTACATTGTTTGTGCGCAAATTCGGCGCAATTGATGCGAAAACTAATCTTTTCGTGTTTAGGCTCCATCATGTGCAACACGTCATTCCAAGCCAGAAGATTTCTGGTTCGCTTTGGTCCATGTAACAAGCAGAAAGATGCGAAGCTGTCCATCTGCTATTGATGGCTAGTCCTGTTTCAGGATGCGAAGTGTGCTTGTCGATGATCATTGCATTTAGGCTTTCCCGCGCATACGTGTGCGCATCATCTGTCCTCGTTTTTGCTCAAAACGACGTTGACTCTCCACCAATCGCAAATGCGAAGACCCGGACCTCCGTAAGAAGCGGAGTTGAGGCGACCCACAACAAGATACACAGTACCGGAATGGCGGGCGTCCTTTAAGCCGTGCATTCTCGTCATTCTAACTTGGAACCAGAACATCGACCACAGCTGCCGCAGACTTTCGGAATGTCTATTGCCTGTCAGTGCTTATGGTGGGGCCGCAATGTATCGTTTGAGAGCGTGAAGGATGCAGATCTGGCACTCGGAGCTGAGGAAGACAAACTGGTCTAGCTTGAAGACGCAGGTTCCATGTTTGTCAGTGTTTACTTCTATCTGTGCCAGATCCAGCGCCCTACTTCAAGTACGTCTACCCCAACTGCGATCAGCTTGGCCTTGTACTGCTTCCTATCACTTACTTTCGATATATAAAGTTCTCTCTCACGCGTGATCCTAACTTATTCCCCGTTCCTTCGGTGCCTAATGGCTATCTCAAAGTATGCGTTCACTGCACCCGATGCCGACGTTATCCTTGTCGCCAACGGCGCTCCCAATGCTGATGACAGTTCTGCGACTGGGACTTCTTGTACCACAGAGTTCCACGTTCACAGCTGCATTCTAGCAGCAGCCTCTCCATTCTTCCACGACCTCTTTACCTTACCCCAGCCATCGGAAACGTCGGAGAAGAAACCTCGCATTCCAGTATCGGAAAGCGCGAGTGTGCTGGACACGCTTCTACGATACGTCTACCCCATCTCCAACCCCATCATTAGCTCTCTGCATGATCTTCAGGCTGTCTTAGAAGCCGCTGTCAAATACGACTTAGACTGCGCCATCTCTGTATTGCGCAAGACACTTGTCTCCCCCCACTTCTTAGAGATGTCCCCTTTGCGCGTCTATGCCATTGCTTGTCGGCATAACTTAGAAGAAGAAGCGAAGATCGCCGCGAGACGCACACTCAACACCAATCTGTTGGACGCGCCCTTGTCAGAAGACCTGATGCACATCAATGCATATTCCTATCATCAGCTCCTCACGCTGCACAGGCGCCGCTCCCAGGCTGCGCAGGCTCTCATCAGAATGACAGACCAGGTCAAATGCATGCAGTGCAATGGCTCTCCTTTCGGTGTGGATGGGGCACCAAAGTGGTGGTTCGTGTTTGAGAAAACGGCCAAACAGGAGCTGGCGGTGCGCCCAACCACTGATGTGGTGTTTGGGATGGAGTTTTTATTTAGGGCGGCGAATAAGGCTGGGTGCCCGAGGTGTCCGGAAAGCGTTCTGGATTCGTGGAAGTTCTTGCGGGATTTGAAAGCTGCGATTGACGCTCTTCCTGAGATGATATAAACGATTCCCCAGGACGCGCAGGACTTTATACATTATCTTATCCTTGGACTTAATTTTCATTCACTAGAGCTCCTAATCCACCCCAGCACCTGTTATCATCGGGAACGATTTCAGTGCCACTTTTCTCTGCTTCGCCTGTTGACAGCCATCGCTTCTTACTTATTCTTACTTATTCCCCGGTACCACGGCATTGATAGATTTACAAATCGAAGTTTTGTTGGAATATCAATTCCCTCTCTTCCGACATAACCGAGCGTAGGACCTCAGCGCTCAGCGCTCGCGTTGTGAGCGTGCAGACTCATCCAAATTCAAAAGGTCGGTTCGTTTCGAAGGTAGCGCAACGGGACTGTCTCACTCCAACTTTGCAAGGTCGCGAACAAAGAAGACTGATATATCAAAACTCCACACACTCGCTAATTACAACGAATGTAAGTAGATATCCTTAGATCCAGCAAGTATTGGGTTTGGCATGACATGCAGCTGCCGGGCACGTTACCTACGAGGCCAGGCGCCATCTTTGCAAGCGGTCGTTGGGATTGAGATCCTTTACTCCCTAGAAAGATTATGAGTAAGGGGAGTTTTTGAATCTTATGAAATCTGGTCGCTCACTAGCTGAAAATCTACCGGTTCGAAGTGACGAACGTTTGTGTCATACAACGCCTGGCGAGAAGATCTATCTAGACAAATGCTATCTCTGGTGTAAACTGCGGAAACAATCACACAATTGGTGAAACTTACGAGAACCAGCCTTTGCTTTCAGTTGGGATGAAGTAATAGCTGTAAGCTGTCGGATGAGTACGGAAATTCGGCCCTGCCCACTTTTGGAACAACGCGGAGTACAACGCAATGCCACCATCAGCTTGGGTCCTGAGGTAAAACTATGCAGCCAACTGAGATCAAATAATCCACCAAGAAATCGGAGATAATACGCACATGCGATGCGTTATCATACGCAGCTTGTGGATAGCCGCCTACGTCAATCAAATAAAGGTCACGGCCTGAATTACCCGTGTGCCCGGGATGACATCTCAAGGCTTTACCCGTCGAATTCAAGATCATGTAACGCGACCCCTCGCTGAACGTAGGAAGAGTAGGAGGAGGAACTGGAGTAGGAAGAGGAACTGGAGTAGGAAGAGGAACTGGAGTAGGAGGAGGGACTTGAGCATGAGGAGAAACTGGAGTCGTGAACTTGAACATAACATGATCGTCGGGGGTGGACCCAGGCCATCTCCCATCCTCTGTCAAGATATGTTCATCGATCACAGGGGTCACTACGTTCCCATTGGTAAAAAGTTGAGATGAACCAGTAATGCCCTCTTTTGAAGAAATAAAACGCTTCAAAAAAAAAAAGAGGTGACGGAGAGCGGTGGTGGGATTAGGGAAAGGTCCACCCTGGACACCCAGAGTTCCTGTGGGTCGACAGGCGCCTTAGAAGCCGACGCGCCACCCTCGTTATAAATCCCATAGTACACTAAAGTTGAAGATATAAGCATGAGTAAAGAATAAAGTCAGGTTAGGGTCACTCACGAAAACGTGGGGTGAGAGGGGACTGAGCATCCGGACTGACACGAAAATTTTCTGTTCCTGGCGTCAGTGTGTTGGAAGGCTTGGCCTTTGTGAGAAGTGCCACTGGCTCATCAGGCGATATGCCCAGAGTTTGGTTGGTTTTGAATGAAACAGGAATGTCATCCGCCAACGCAGACTTGCTCGAGAGAGCGGCGAACAATGTCGTCGCGTTTGGATCAATACTTTCCATCAACGCCAAGCAGCGTCGCAAAGAACCTGCGTTATGAGGTGGAGCAACCCACTGTGACCGGACACGCCCAAGATAAGTATCATTTAGATACGCAGGACGTCTTGTGACGATCGCGCCCTCGTCGTTGTACACGCGGTAATGGACTAAGAAAGGGGATTGAGGTGAAAGTCAAATGTGTGAAAAAAATCGTGGAATACCGCACCGAATTGCAAACCAGAAGAGCTAGCAACTTTGGCACGCACAGAGGGATGCATTGCATTAAGGACCGAATTTTGCAGATTCTCTGGAGTAAATTTGTTCCCAAAGATGACCGTATCCACGATGTTCTAGTGGGATATAATTTAGAGGATGGTCACAAAAGCGAATCAAGTTACAAACAAAAGAGGGATCATCCGACAATTTCTTCAATGCTGTCTTCGCAAGTTTGTCATTACCAATCTGAATGAATTGAATTGCGATGGCGTTGGGATGGTGTAGTCCCTGGTCCAGTTTCCGCGCCGCTGCTCGAATAACCCTAGTAGGATTGTCTGAAGGGGGGCTATTTGTGAGAACGACGATATTGATCGGCTTGATCAGTCTATAAGCAGCAGTATCGTGTTTGGCTTGTTCAAGCTGGTTGATAATTTTGTTTAAAACAAATTCAAGCCGAGCGCCGATTGGGGATGGTCCTATAATGACGAACTTAGAGAGCGAGATGATGTTTGAGAGAAACTGTTATACCTTTCGGTTTGACCTTTCCAAATATTTGAAGAACGTCCTCTGGTGCCTGGTATATCGCCACTGTCAGCATCCTACAATCAATGTGAATCAGGTATCTCACTGTGATTGAGTTTTGGTATAACAAAGAGTTGAGGAAATACATGTCGATTCCTTCTGAATCATATTGCATAACTTCAGAGGTTACTCGGACCACTGCTTGTTTAGCCTTTCCCCATGCGCCATCAGTAGCCATCTGCGGAAAGTTGACATGAAGAGGCAAAAAGGACGAAAAGAGGGGCACACACCGAGTCAGAGTCGTCTATCACGAAAACAGGATGGTATTTGCTTGAAGGAGGTGTCAGCGGTCGCAATAAGAAAAAAAGCCATTTTACTTCAACCATTGGTCCAT
This sequence comes from Laccaria bicolor S238N-H82, assembly GCF_000143565.1. NCBI lineage: Eukaryota > Fungi > Basidiomycota > Agaricomycetes > Agaricales > Hydnangiaceae > Laccaria > Laccaria bicolor. The sequence goes on from NW_001889875.1 coordinate 773,386, forward strand.
ATAAGCTGGACGCGGGGAATCCAGATCTTTATTATACCCCTTATTTACGATGTCCGGTTCTGGCTTTCCAGGATTATTCAAGTCAACAGCTACTTTGACAGTGGCATGAATCGTGATAATCGCATTCTGGGTTCTTCCGGAGCTAGACCCTTCCGAGGACTCATCGAAAATCTAAATTATGTTTCAAGGGGATTTTCGGTATGTAAAAGGGCCTCGTTTACCGTAAAAGTCTGAAAATCAGGGATACTTTTCATGACATTTGGCCGAAAAGTCTGAGTATCATTATCAACCTAATGAGGGGAGTGATCATGGCAGGTACGCACCGTGATGACGCGTAGATTTGTGCTTAAATCTTTGAACCCAGGCAACTTGCGTGGATCCTTCCTCGCCCGATTACTAGAGTTGAAAGCCTCGATGACGAGAACATAAGCATCCTCCGCGGAAGGCAGAGTCAAGGAATTTGAATCGCTTCCATCGACTGTCATTGCCTTGTCGATAGTATCCCAACCACTAATAAGATCTTCTTTCTCCAGCGCCCCATTAACAACGCGGCGAACTCTGACAAGGTTAACGCGATGACCGCAGGACACCTTTCAAGAACTGAGGTAGAAAAATTGGGCAGTAAGAGGTTCTCACTCACTGCAGTAATGGTTGTCAACCAGCCAGCCGGTATGGTCACGGCGAAGATATTTTTGATCGCTGAATCTAGTGACGTTGGACGCTTTACAGGAGAAGCCACAAACTGCTTCATCGGATCAGGCTTCGAGATGATTCGTCAGATTCTATATCGCAGTAATCAAAGCAAATAGGCGTACAGGTTGGGCGTCACCGTCTACCTTTTCTAATTTTTTAAACTTCCAAAAGCTCGCTCTGCTGTCGTGTTCAGTAGACAATTGCAGCTGCGAACATGCAGCGGTTACTATGTACCCTTAAGCATACACATGTACTTACAGATGCCCCGTCACCGCCATTAGGAAGGTTCCAAAACAGATTGGGCTGAGTCGGAGAGTATATTCTGGAAGGAAAAGATCAAATTGCGAAAGATGAGAATGTAAAAGTTCAAGACATGTAAAATTGGGTTTCTCCGGAATGTCGCTTGATAACCCACTGATGAGGTTTAGGCGGGTTCTTTATCGAGGCAACGTTTTCTCCCTCCTCTGCATCTGGTCCAATATCCGCGAACACATTTGGCGGGCCTTGAATTGACCATTTCTTGTTCGCGAAGAATGAGATGGTACACTGCAGTGGGGAAAATGGTCAGGGTAAGCGGCTCATATCAAAGGAACACTTACTCCATAGTCTACCTTGGATGCGGAGAAATACTCGCCCTCCTTGTTGAAAGAGATGGAACGGTTGTACTCGACATTGATGATGGCGTAGGTACCCGAAGGAAGAAATTTAGCGTCAGCAAAAGCCATGTTGAACGACCAAAGATAGCTTCTGTCGAGAATCCAAACGAAGCGTTTTATCGGATTTTTGGGCGATCAGCAGGTTCATGGCTGTGTAGAGAGATTCAGGAACCAGATGTCAAAGACGCCCACGATCCAAATCAATCCGCTATCTATCCTAACCTAACCTAACCCCCTTTTATCATTTAAGCTTCAAGGTTGATGATTATCGCACCGACCTTTCGCCCCCCTCAAATCTTGATTCGCAACTTCACTGTATAGAGTTCGAGAGTCTTTTTGCCCATTTCTTGCCTTTTGACTAGTCGGTTTGCCAGTGAGCAAGGCCAAGCGCTGTAGACACCGCTGTAACCTCACAACCCTCAGGCTAGCCTCGATGTAGTTCTGTCCTTCGCTGCCAAAGGAATTTGAGCTATAAATGGCACATTTTACGCCGGATCATGGGATCCGATACCACACTGAATGTGCTCGCGCTGCCAATCGTCCTCAAGGCCACTAGTAGACAGATATATCTCCCCCGAGCGTCAGAACCTTTTTCGAACCCTTTGCAATTCAAACCTGCGGGTGCCAGGTACCCTCAGTCCACTGCGACACATGACAAGTCGAGTTCTTCTCAAATAACTGGGTCTTGCCCGCGGATATTTATATCAGCATCGAATCTATCTGGAGACCTGTCCACTTCTGTATTAAAAAAAGTGCACAAATACGACGCGAGTGATCAAACGTACTGGTTCGATTTTGTCTCGTACGGCTGCCAATTTCTTTGCGTTGGCCCAAAGATTGGCATTCAGATGGGCTTGCGCTTTGTCCTTGTAGTGATCGTCGATGATCAATGTGTCAAGCTGGACAAACCAACTGCTTGTAGAGCTTCTGCGTGGCCCTGGCGCTTGAGGTTGACATTGTACTCCATCAATGTGCGACTGAAGCGGGCTTGTGTCGCCAAACTGACTGCCTCAGTTAGAGACGTAATCACAAGGCTTGTTAACCTGTTGGTGTCAGGAGAACTCGACCGCTTGATTTGAGAAAAGGGAAACAGATCAGAGGCTGCTAATAGTGATTCATAACCACTTACCCGGTTTTAGACGTAAGACTGGTGTAGAAATCGAGAGTTTTCTATTACAAATAATGTAGAGTGAGGGAGACTGCTTGGGACAGATCGCTTACTTGAAATTTGTTTTTCGCGTTGATGATGGTGTAGGTACTCAAGGAGGGAATCTAGCGTCAGCAAAAACCATGTAGAATGACCAGTAGTTGTTGCTATCGAGAATCTGAATTTGGAGGCAGAGGTCATAAAGAGGGTTAGCAAGGTGTCAGTGGTGATGAGCGGTAGTGCAGCGTCTGGCTTGTGAAGCGGAGATCCACGTTGAAGGCGCCCAAGATGCGAGTCGATGGTGGAGAACATGTGGAAAATCACTCAACCCAACAACACATTCAACGGAACACTAGAAGCCTTGACACGGTCGATACCACAAGTACATTTACACGATTTGTTCACGAATGCAGATCGCTTTGACTATTTGCTCCGTCGCAAGCACTTCGTCACAAGAGCTTCCACCTTAGATTGACCCGTCAGTAATTATTGGAGACAACAAGCAGTGTGCGTTACCTGGTCATAACTGATGGCTTCCTTTTCTAACGTAACCGTAGGTCGTTCTCCCTTGCGGTAGTCCGAGTTGACGCGATTGCCCTTTACCTAGATTGAAATTCAGCAAAAGATTCCCGAGAAATAACCTGACAAAAAACCAACACTCTTGATCTTGTCTCGAACAGTTTGGTCAAGCTTCTTCGCTTTGAACCACACCTTCACATTGTCTTTGGCATCGCTATTGAATGAATAAACGTTGCTCATCGTAAACTTCCAGTGTTTGACCCCTTTCGCAGTCAGTTGCTTATGCAAATCATTCGCGATGTCGCTGATTTTGTCGCCCTTTCGCTTCAGAATCGCTGATGTGTTCTCGCTTACGGCCAATTCGCTGTCAGACGTATCCGAGGCCATTCCTACTATGATGTCGCCCAGTTGGTCTATATTTGCCGTGTTGAGGGTTAACAGCTTCCCCCTGAGTTCGTTATCAGCCACCCCGCGGGGCGATTCCAAAAAAAATCAACTAACCCCGTCTTTGCAGTTATGCCGGTGTAAAAATCAATTCCACCCTAATCACGTTGAATTTCAGTTCATAAAAAATCGATATGACGATCAAGGCCGTGAGCTTACAGCAGTCTTCGCACTAAGCTTTGGCTCACACCCGAGAACGTACTAGACAATGATTGTGAATTAGAAGTGAAGACGGTTGAGGAGGACATACTAGAACAATCCCCAAGTCAGCCATTCGGTCTGCTATATCGACGGGGTCATTCTCTGATGTTGTGTCAGTTCGTCACCATAACTGTTGGTCAGTAAAGAGGACTCACGGTCAGGGCATCCGTCCTTGAAGTAATCATGTGATTCTCCAGTGGCATGCGGGGTCGAATCAGTAATCAAAACCGTGACCATGACTGCATCGTCGTTCCAATCCGCTTCCAAGGCGTCCTCCAACGCATCTTCAGAGGCCTCAGGATAGTCCTCGCCATCCTTGGCCTCTAGAGCATCTAGGTTGTCTGAAACCTTAGACATATCGGACGTGAAATCATACTTCTGCGTAAGGAACGTCGTCGCTTTTTTCTGCGGATGATCACGGAATGCGACAAGGCCAACGCGGATATCGTCCTTACTCCAGCTGCCATTCCTAAGTACATTATCGTATATGGTGCCAATTGAAGCACTGGCTTGCTTGATGTAAGGATCCATGCTTCCTGTGGCGTCAATAAGGAACATGATATCGCTGATTTTTCAATCAGTTCTGATAAGCCTAGATGAAGAACTTAGGAGCTTACAGCTTCGATTTCGTCGTTGTCGGAGCTTTCGACCAAGCTGTCAGGGTTGGAATGGAAGGGACGAAGAAGTACTCTCCCCCATGAGATGTCACAAAAAAGTCTGGGGTATATTTGTCGACTGTGTCGTTAACTTGCTGAGGGAATCCCGTCACGAGATACTTTTCAGAGGTATTGGAATCTACAACCGCCAGCGTAACTTGTCCAGATTCGGGCTTTTTGTTGAGAGCAATGGCATCGTCTACGACCGTCACCTTTGGGTTGCTACCCGTGATGGGATCTTGGCCTAAGGTGTTCGCATCAAGCAATGTCTCATACACTTGAACTGAAAGTTTACCGTGGTTTTGAGGCAATACGTCAGTGGTAGGGAAAAAGTCATTGGACGAAAAGCCAACAGTCTGGCGGACAAAACCATTGTCGAGGGCGGACTGATAGCACACGAAGAGAAGCCCTCGTTGTTCAGTTGGTGCCACGTCAATCTAATGGGTTGTTGTAAGAATTTCACAATGAAAGGCAGAGGAAAGTTACCTCTTTGCCGTATGGGATCCCAGTGCGCGCGATAAGAGACGATTCCAGATATTTCCTGGTCAGATACGGGTCAAGATTTCTAGGCGCAGTTTTGCGAGTATGAGAGTTGAAAGGGCAGTATCTATTTGTAGGGAGAACAACGCCGGGCACGGAATAATCGAAGTTATTGGCGTTGTCCTCGGTGGCGAGAGACGGATCATCTCGGAAATGCGCCAATTGAATTGGGGCGCCCTGCACTCAAAGGTTAGCTTGTGGTCACATGAAAGTGAGTGCGAGGATGTAGAATGACATACAGACTTCCATCTGCCAACTAAGGCAGCGCCAACGAAATTTGCCTTCTCATCGTCGTCCTTGAAAGGAGGCTGAACTTCATCTGGGACTGGCGTGAAATCTTGCCAATACTTTGCGCTTTTAGCCACAAAGTTGTTCCAGCCCTTAACGTCTTGCTCAAGTTTGCGAAACACCATGAAGGAGCCATCACGAGCCCAATCAGGGCGCTGGGGCCCTAACGGATTGTCCACAAGCGGATCACCCGGGTAGCCCAAGATAAGGACACCCGGATCAGCCTCTAGTTGTCCACGATGAGGGGTGGTTAAGCCTCTGAACACAGTCAATATTGACCAGTCAAATATTCTTGAAAGGTGCTGCACCTCAACGATGGCTGGGATACACCGTCCTGATATCCGAAGTGTTCCTTTCCCTTGTATTTGCCAGGGCGAGCATTGCCTGACAAGGTTTGCTTGATCTCCCACGATGCACCAAACGTGTCCTTGATCGTTTGCACACCCGAGTCCACCTTGTCTTGACCTTGAGAGACTTTCAGTGAGACCAATTCAATAGCATATCAAGTGGCTCGTACTTTTGGCGCAAACCATAATCACGCCATGGATAGTCGCGGGGTCAAAGACAGAGTCCCATGGGCCTTGATCACCCAAAAACTTCCGGTCGTGGAGCATCGAGCCAGCATCAAATCTTGTGTCTCCGGTCTTTCCAACACCCAATGTTTTTTAGGCCGAGCTGGCTGAACGCAATTTGTGTCATGATAATATCAACGTCCCCGCCACCCGAATCCTTTGAGGTCGATATAGCTTGAAGCGCTTTCGTTACGTCAGCAGAAGATGTTGGGTGGTAGGTCTGTAGAGCTTGTCGAAATTTGGAGACATCGTCGATGATGAAGAAGATGAATGCTTGACAGCCCTAAAAAGTCAGGTGTTATTACTGACAAAGAATCATTTAGAAAAATCCGAACTTTCGGAATCCCCAGGTAGACGTCTCCTTGAACGTTCGTAGGATCTGGGAGAGCAGCAGCATCTGGGACAGCGGGGCCCCCTCTCTTGCGCCCCACCGATATCGCTGGTAGTCTCGACCGCTTTGAGAGATGCTTCAGGCTTGGATGGATTGAGACTGACATCGTAGGGCAGTGTAGAAAACGTGGGTAAGGTAGATGCACAGATGCCGCTCACTAGTTCTCTCGTTATTATATCACATCGCCTGTTGAAAAAGGCAAGTGGTTCACTGCTGAACTGCGAAACGAATATGACCAGCTAAATCGAGATTGGGTTCAGCGGTATCTGACGCATATCAGGCTCCTGAACGCAATCTGTGAAGATAACCGAAGCCTTCATTGGGAGGGTCGAATACCCCATGACCGTGACTGCACTGGGAGCTCATCTCGATTCGAACTTCAAGTCGCGCCATTTTTAGGGTCGTTCATAAAACAGCATTGCGCCACATGACAAGATCAGGAGAGCGGTTCACAGAGATGCTGACATTGAGGTCGCGGAGAGGCATTTGCACAAAATAATGATAGTGCGTAACAAGGCGAAGGTTTTGAAGTGTTTGTCCGTGGTTTGTCCCTACCCGATGCGTCGAACTAAGTAATCCCCTTTTTAGAAGTTTAAGATTCATGATTATCGCACACCACGCTCAAATCTTGAACGTCGCTACCCTATAAAGAGTATAGAGTCCGAGAGCCTTCCTTTTTGCTCCTTTCTTGCCTTTTTACCCGTCGGATTGAGCAAGGCCAAGCGCTGTAGACACCGCTGTAACTCTCACAACCCTAGTCTAGCTCCATTTCAATCCCTCGACTTCTTTGCCCAAAAGAATTTCGGCTATAAATGTCACATTTTGCGTCCGACCATGGGGTCCAATATCACATAGTATAAAAAGGAATGCCAGTGTGCGGTCAGGAGCGGGCACTGCCAAAGACTGCCAATCGTCCTCAAGGCCACTCGTAGACAGATATATCTCTCCCGAGAGGGCGGCTCAGAATATTCTATGAACCCTTTGCGACCCAAACCTGGGCCACTGCCGCACAAGAAGTCGATGTTCCTCGCAAATAGTTGAGGTGCCTCTTGCCCACGGATCTTTATATCAGCATCGAATTTATCGCTTCAGTTTATACGCAAACAGGATCCATTTACATTCTTTGTAGAACAAACACTCCCTCACTTTCTTCCTAGACGGGGTTCGGCTTTGACGAAAGACAGAAGCAGCGCACTTATCGATTCAAACTATAACAAAGTATCATTCAAAACGATTTCCCTTTTGCCGAGAAGCAAGCACGGGTAATCTGCCTCGCCTTGAAAGAACATGAGAATAAAAGGACAATCCACGCACAAGTTGTCATTCAACTCACCTGATTCAGGCTAACGGCTTGTTTCTTTGTAACTGCTTGAGGTTGACCTCCACCAAGATACTTGTCGTTAATGCGAATGCCAGGAACCTGTCCACTTCTGTAAAACAAGTTCACAAATACGACGCGAGTGATCAAACGTACTTTTTCAATTTTGCCTCGTACGTCTGCCAATTTCTTTGCATTGGCCCAAAGATTGGCATTCCGATGGGCTTGCGCTTTGTCCTCGTAGTAATCATCGATGACCAATGTGTCAAGCTGCACGTTAAAGGCAACTAGCTGCTTGTAGAGCTTCTGTGTGGCGCTGTCGAGGCTGACATTGTAGTCCACCAACGTGCGACTGGAGCGGGCTTGGGCCGCCACACTGACGGCCTCAGTCAAAGATGTAGTGACAAGGCTCGTTAGCCCGTCGGTGTCGCCGAGTGGAAGAACTTGACCGCTTTATTTAGAAAGAGGGAAACAGATCAGAGGCTGCCAATAATAATTTCTGGCCACTTACCCAGTTTTAGAGGTAAGACCGGTGTAGAAATCGAGGGCGGTCTATTCAGAAAAATATGAATAACGTAGAGTGAAAGAGATCGCTGGGGACAGATTGCTTACTTGATACCTGCTCAACTCAGGTTCGCATGCAACGACGTACTGGGAGCTGTGAGACAATCGCCTTGACGAGGAGCAAAAAACTTTGCACATACAAGAGTGATACCATTCCTCGCCATAGACTCTGCGGTCTCACAAGGGTCATTTTCTGTCCCAAACACAATTAGCCGAGACGGTCATACGATGACCAATTGATCATAATTACGAAGCGGGCATCCATCTGGGATCTTGTCACCGGGCTCTCCAATACCGTGCGGAGGAGAATCTGTCGTCAGAATAGCGATTTTTGTCGTATCGTCGTCCGACGTGAGGAGGAGCTCTAGGGCGTCATTCAAGGCACAACATTGACCTTCAGGGCCATCACCACCACCAGTTGCAATCTGGTTGTTCAAGTACTTCTTCACTTCGTCGACATCGGTCGTGAAATCGAGTTTGCCGGTCAGGAACGTATCCTCTGGTGTATGATCACGGAAGATGACGACCGCGACTCTCAATTTACCGGAGGCGATTTTACCAGAGTTCACAATGCCATTGATAGTGTTTTGGATTTCATCGCGAGCTTTATCGATAAACGCCTGTTGGCTTCCTGTGATGTCCTGTATGAAAACGATGTCCCTAAAAAATCATGGCCGTTAACCATAAGTAATATCAACTTTATTGGTCGTTGACCTACAGCGCCGCACCACTTGGTTCATCGGGCACCTGTTCAAACTCGTATTTTTGGTTCGCTCCGGAAGTCTTTTTACAGGAAAAAATAAGTTATGAAAGCGAAGGTGACCCGAAATGGGGATCCTACGGAATTATTGTTGTTGTAATAAAAGTTGATCTTTCTCGAAAAAATAAGAATCAATCTCATGACTGCAAATACAGATATGACCCACCGCATTTTTAGTCGATTTGTTGTCGTTAGAATCAAAGTAGGTTTGATCATCGCCGTCCAGGTGAATCCTGTGTCCATTTATTAAGTGTGGAACTGGAAGGGAAAGGAGACCTACTTCGAAAATTTCTTACCATCACTCGTCTTCTCCTGGATGTTCCAATTCAAGGATGTGGAATTTGCCTTGGGTTGCGGATATCCATATCCCCAGTACGTCTGCGAAGTTCTCTTGTAATTCAGCCCGGCGTTGTCGACAACACTCGTGATTGTAAAAACGTCCGTCTTCCCGGAGACGGCAGATATCTTCCACTGTAATGCAGGTGAGAGTGTGGAGGGAATGAGTAGAAACAAAACGAAAACCTTTTGTTCAGCCGAAGAAGTGTCGAGGGTTGTCAGCTTAATCCATGGGGAGTCAGAAGAATCGTCCTTGATGTATTTCGCGTAGGAGTCTTTGTCGAGAACTTTGATACGATATACGCCACTGTCGGAGGTGATCTTGGAGATATACGACATAGTAAGCTATACGGTCGCTCAGAAGAGAGGTCAGCTAAAGCACACCCCATAATGTGACAGATATGACGACTATAGCGTAAAAGGACGCGTCAACATTCACAAGCAACCGGCTCCCTAAGCTAGAGGGCTCATGGATCCTATGATTGTTCGAACCACGAAGCATCCCTGGGTTGCCTGAAGAGGGTATTCTGCCTGGGAGTTGGACATAAAGTTCGAGTTGGTGTGAAGACCCTGGAGAGATCGTGGCCCTGAAAATGTGTTTTAAAGATATGTACATACTTGATTTCGGGCGATGTCTGGATGTCAAAGCGTGCTTGGTAAGCATCTCTGCGAAACAAACATTGACCCAACCAACCAACAACCAACGGACCCAGGTGAATTTGAAAGTGAGTATCATCCCTCATGTCAAGTGACCCAAATCCTGGTGGCTAGGGAATTCGGATCCACTAGATAAGTGGCGGGAACCCGGAGACAGGTGTTCCCGACTTCCTATCTGAACAATCACCTCAATCACTGTTATCTAGTCACCGAGAATAAATGAACTGTGATTTTGATATACAACATCTGCTTCGTTGAAAGATCGACGAACCCCAAGTGGTCAGTAGATCTCTCCAAGTCAGACGCATTGTGTCAGGTTCGCCGGGTTCTCATCCCTGCAACGTGTACGGTTGGGCTCCACAGCACTTCTAGGTATCAGAAGGTTCCAATGCGTGTTTGATTGCGGCCCGGATGGTGAGCCTTCGCGGGACACTGAACTGGTATCCAGCCAAGTCGTCAGTGATTCAGGCTCGCTACACAGGGATGGGACAGCCTTGAATTTGAGGTGGTTCATTTCGATTGCAAATCCATTCTTGAATTCTTTTGCGTTGGGTAATGAATTTCAGATCAGGCAACGTTATGATATTTGTACAGCTTTTAAATTCTTGAATACTTGCAATTTCGTTTTCTTTGCGAACCAGTGACATATTTAGGGCTTAAAGTGGTGTCTTATTCGCGACGAAGCATGCTCTGGCAATTCTTCCAGCCTAAAAGAGAGTGAATACGAAGATACCCATGAAACAAACCGTAATCAGCGTATAATTCAACATACCTGGTTCAGGTCGATAGTTTGCTTCTTCACCACTGTTGTCGGCTGACCTCCATAGCGGTATTTCTCCTTGATTCGATGACCATCGACCTTCAGACGGTGACTTCAGAATTTGTGGTAGGGCAGATATTTATACGCACCGATTGAATATGACCTCGTACGTCTGCAACCTTCTTCCCTTTGGCCCAAAGTTCAGCGTTTTTGCGAGCTTGAGGTATGTCCTCGTAATAGTCATCCGTAACCAACGTATCAATTTGTACATTGGCCGCCCTCAGATGTTCAAGGAGCTTCTGAGCGGCTACACCAACATTGGCATTATAATCCACTGCGGAACGGCTCAGTGCGGCTTGGATCGAGAGGCTGACCGCCTCAGTAAGAGAGCCAGTGATAAGATCAGTTAATCCGCTGACGTTGCCAAGAGGAAGAACTCGACCACTTTTGCGCAAAAATCAGCAAATGATAATGCGAAACTTCTATGACGTACCCAGTCTTTTCCGTAAGACCGGTGTAGAAATCGAGTCCATGCTGTTCGAGTTCAGTAAGGTCCACGAAGGTAATTCGAAGGCAAATTACCTTAGTCTGACTCAAGGTAGGTTCGCATGCTACAACATGCTAGAGTGTGCGAGTCAGACACACACATTGATTATTAATGGATGTTCGCACAAGAGTGATATTGTTCCTCGCCATGTCATCTCCAGTCTCCAAAGGGTCATTTTCTGTGCTATTATAAAATGGCAATGTCTATTCCATAAGTTTGACCACTTACGGAGAAGGCATCCATCTGGGATACGGTCGTAATTCTCTCCAATGCCGTGTGGAGAAGCATCAGTGGTCAGGATAGCAACTTTGGTGGTATCATCGTCCGATTGAACAAGTAGCTCCAAAGCGTCATTCAATGCACAACGTTGCGCTTCGGGAAGGTCTCCACCACCAGAAGCATATTGATTGGCCAAGTAGTTCTTCACAGCCGTAAGATCAGTCGTAAAAGGTAGTTTAGCCGTAAGGAACGTATCCTCTGGCTTATGGTCACGGAAGATGACGACGGCCACCCTAAGTTTTCCGGGGGCAACCTTTTTCGAGTCTACAATAGCATTGATGATGCCTTGAATCTCGTTGCGCGCTTGGTCAATGTATGGTTGTTGACTTCCAGTGATGTCTTGCATGAAAACAACGTCCCTGGAATGTCAATGGTAAGCAGTTCTTTCGTGGGACAACCTACAAGCCCGCAGTAGGTGGATTGTCTTGCACCTCTTCGAAGACATACCGCTGATTCTCTCCAGCACTCTACGCAAAAAAACATGGAAGTTAATATCTCTGGAATACTTCTTCCGATTACAGGAACCTCACCGAGTTACTGTTCCCATAATAGAAGTTTATCTTGAAAACAAAATTGGATGAGATTGCGGACTTGAACGTAAGGTAGGCTAATGTACGTACAGCGTGCGCGTCTGATTTATTGTCATTGGAATCGAAGTACGTTTGAGAGTCACCCTCAGTAAAAACGAAAGTCAGGTCAAGTCATCTACCTCTCACAAGAAGGTCATGTGAAGTCATGTTGGTAAATGCAAAGTCATGTGGCGCTCAGTTATGTATCTGCAAAGTTTTCATGGCCTAACTGAAGTCGAGGAATAGTCAGTTACAAGTCATGTTGTAGTCTAATCCTGGTCATCCGAATTTCTATCATTTGTATCGCCTTTGTCCTCAGTCAACAAGACAATTTGTTGAAGTCCGTTGAAACTCCGACATCAGGTGATCATGTTGTCAGCGCGAAAATTCCTTGTTCTTCCCAAGTTCTTCCATGTTCTTCCTTCACCACACCCACGCAAGCTCCGATTCATAAGTCGACGAACAGCCTTCCCGCGACGAACGCCTTCTCCCTCCCTCGACCAGCGGCCTCCTCTTGCGACGAAGGGTCTCCTCCCTAGGTAGAGATGACGAAAGGCCTCTTCCCTCCCTCGACCAACGGCCTCCTTTCTCTTCCTCCTTCAGCAGACGATCTCCTCCCTCAGCGAATGGTCTCCCCTTTGATGATCGGTCTCCGCCCTTGACAACTGGTATCCCCTCAACAAATGGTTTCTGAGATCTAAGCTCAACGAACTGTCTCCGCCCTCGACGACCTGTCTCCTCCCTCTACGACCTCTCTCTTCCTTCGACGACCTATTTCCGCTTTCGACGAACTGTCTCCTCCATCGACGACTTGTTTTCGCCTTCGACGAACTGTCTCCTCCATCAACGATGTGTGCCTCCTCCCTCACTCAATGGTCTCCTGCTGACTCACTCAATAGCCTCCTCCCTCCTTTGATGAATGTCTTTTGGCTTCCCCCCCCTATTATGATGAATGGTCTCGGCCTTCCCCCTACAGTCTCATCCCTCCTTCGACAAATGATCCCCTCTCGAGAACGACCTCTTCTTTTCATACGAAGATGCGGCTTAATTAGGAGATGAGAATTTGGACTTGAGGTGGTGCTAGAGGTGTATATAGAGCACAGTCAGTAGGCTTGGAAAATATATGATTTGTTCCATGATTCCGATACTGTTACCTGAGGTTGTGATGAGAGATACATGACTAACACACATCAATCAAATGACCTGAGCATGACGGGAAAGAGACTATTATATGACTGTGTTCTGGCTTTTATTTGACTATGGAAGGACTATGAGGTGACTACATGACTACCGAATGACTGTAACCGACAGATGGTGGGCATCAGCCACACGACTTGACACGACTTGGCGAAGTCAACTCGAAGTCAAAATTTTGTAAAAAAGACTGCTTTTAGTCATGTCGTGCATTTTCGTGTAGTAGCGTGACTACCATATGACTGAGACACGACGAATCGTTTTTACTGAGAGTCACCATCCAGGTGGATTCTACACCCGCTAAGCGGAATCCAAAGGTTAGACGACAAAGATAGCCTACGTGGCATATTTAGTTCCACCAATCGTCGACTCTTGAATATTCCAGTTCAGAGACGCAGCATTCGCCTTGGGTTGCGGATATCCATATCCCCAGTACGTCTCTGAGGTTCTCTTGTAGTTGAGACCGGCGATGTTCACGACATTTGTGATGGTGTAGACGTTCGTCTTTCCCGAGACAGCTGAGATCTTCCACTATGACGCGGGTGAGCATGTACGTAGTTGCATGGGTAGGCACAGAATGAAACCTTTTGCTCGTTAGAGGAAGTGTCGAGGCTTGTGAGCTTGACCCATGGGTCAGCAGGTTTGTCATGAATATATTTTGCGTATGAGTCCTTGTTGAGGACTTTGATGCGATATACACCATCAGAGGTGATCTTAGAGAGGGTCATAGTGAGGTGCTTGGTTAGTGAGAACGGAAACTGGATCAACGCACATGTGTATTTTATTTAAATAGACAACTCCTGCTCAATAACGTATCTAAAGCGTTAAAACGTTAATGTTTCGACATATACAAGCAATTGGTCTGACCCTGTCCGACCCGTTTGGTTCAGATCCCAACTCGATTGGTAGAAAGAGGATACGTTCTCATGATGAACTCCAACGGTATCAATAGTCACCGGTAATTCGTTGCAGTGGCGCCCCAGGCGCATGTACACGTTGAGGACCCCGAAAATGTCAAAAAGTAAAAGATCCTGGTGGTCAGAAGGTCAAGCGCGTGAAGTCACAACTTTCAAGTTCGTTACATGCTCGTTGTCTGTGACAAATTCGGTCATTATTGACTGTTCAACAGACAGTAACATCCTCTACATCCAGAAAATTGGGTATTCCTTGCCTATCTGAACAATCTAGGATTCATTCCTGACTTTCATCCAGGTGACATGGCGCTACATATGAAATGGAGGAATCTGGACACACCGAACCGCCAACTTTTTCCTCTCAATCATGCCGACCTCCGCATCTGTTGGATACGATGCTTACGCTCATTGCGCTAGGTGTCTCATTGAAGAGATCGATAAGGAACTTCGTCAGAAGGTTGGGGAACCCACAACCTTCGCAACTGTAAAATCTCGCAGCCTCGCTAAAGGTGCAGCTGCATCTGACACTCCCATTAAACCTGTCGGGATTCTTGGCGCAGGCAAGTACTGCACCAAAAGTTTATCCATAGAGTCTAACGTCGTTCAAATTTTTACAGGTGCTAGTGGCCTTTATACGGCCATGATTCTCGAGGATCTAGGTATCCCATACCGCATCCTTGAGGCCAGACGCCGAGTTGGAGGCCGCCTCTATACCTATCATTTTCCCAATGACTTCGGTGCCCCTTACAACTACTTTGATGTTGGCGCCATGCGTTTCCCAAAAATTCCTGCTATGAATCGCGTTTTCAATCTGTTCGAAAACGACAACCTCAACACGCCCGACATCGCTTTAAACAGCCGTCTCACTCCCTTTTACTTCACCGGTGCAGGGAATTACCCCCCTTTCTTATCATACAACGGTGTCACGGTTCGGCAGAATGCTGTACCTTCTGGTGATCCCTTCAAGGCCGCAGACGTTATTCAATCTGCCGACAAAGAAGCCTACATCAAGGCTGGGACCAAAGCCATTACAGACGATGTCATCGCGCCATACGCGACAGCATTGCTTGATGACCTGAAGAACAACACTAAAACTGGCTGGGAGAAAATGCAATCTGTCGACGATCATTCAACCAGGTCGTACATGACTTTCAAGTACGAACCAAGCGCGGATCTCGGTATCAAGAAAGCGCCACTTCCAACCGACGTTGTGAACTGGTGCGAGACTTTCGATAAATCCACTGGGTGGTATGATCGTGCGTTTACGGAGACAGTTTTGGAAGCCATTGCGTTTGGTTGGCAACCTGGCCCTAACCCGCCAGCCACGCAGTGGTTCTGCATCGAGTCAGTGTCTTCCCTTCCAAGTCTTGCTCGCTTATTCTGACGTGTTCTGGATGCAGTGGAGGGTCTCAGAAGATAGCAGACGCCATGGCGACTTATATCACCAAGCAGAAACCGAATGCTATCACTTTCGACGCTAGGGTGACCGCCATTGAACTCACCGATGATGAGACGATTACGGTCACTTCCCACGGCCAAGACCGCCATGAGTTCTCTCATGTTATTTCGACCATCCCCCTTCCCGTGATGCGCACTGTCGATCTCAGCAAGGCGAAGCTCTCCCCCATGCAGGCCAATGCACTCCGACAGCTAAACTACGGTCCATCCGTTAAAATCGGTATGCAATTCAGGACGGCCTGGTGGACGAATGGAAAAGATCTAGATGGCAACATCCTCAATATCGTTGGGGGTCAGACGTACACCGACAGACCCCTTCGCACAGTCGTCTACCCTTCATTCGGACAGGTTCGTGCTGGAGGGACCACCACTCTCATTGCAAGTTACTGCTGGACTGAGGATGCGAGCCGACTCGGAGCCTTGATCGACCATGACGACAGGCTTCTCGCTAAACTCGTCTTGAAAGAGCTTGCAGAAATCCACAACATCGATTTGCAAGTACTGTCTAATGACCTGATGGACATTAAAGGATGGAGCTGGTCGCATGATCCATATACCATGGGTAAGTAACCTATGCACTCGCATATCCTCTCGCGCTCACGTTCATGTCCTAGGTGCCTTCGCCTTTTTCGGGCCCGGAAAGTTCAAGGACGTCTACGCGAGCCTCAACGCACCAGCTTCAGACGGTCGTCTCCACTTCGCCGGTGAAGCGCTGAGCGTCCGACATGCTTGGGTTGAGGGAGCATTGGACAGCGCTTGGAGGGCCGTCGCTGAGATGCTCTTCAAGGATACCGAGTTCACCGACGATCAACGCCAGGCATTCACTGACCACTGGGGTGAAAATCCAGAGTGGGTTATTGAGTCAGAGACACTTGTGGATGATGAGCCAAAGCGTCGCGGCCCGGCCCGGAGCCCACCAGAAGTTGGCAGTCATATTTTCAAGAAGAAGCAGAGTCATTTGTTCACGCATATGGCTCTTGTAGCTGCTTATCACGATAAAGTAGGAAGCCATTAGACGTGGGCATGTTCATATGAAAATCTGACATCTCCAATATCATTGACAATTTAACGGCTTACTGCAGTCTCTTTGATAATAATGATTCCTCTGTCTCGTCAGTTTTGAAGGACGTCATTGCAGATTTATGCATTGTCTCGTCGAGTCAATCTACCTCTTGCATTTCGGTGTCCTATGGAGCTTGCGCTGGGTTGGGCCCAGTGTAGGGCCCAGTGTAAATAGAAAGTGATGGAGTTAGGCCCAGAGACACGGGCGTCGCTGAGCTCTTCAAGTTGTAAAATACATATGGCCCGCTAACAAGAATTGCAGAGAAAGTTAGTAAGTTACTCGCTATGATAAATACTGTGTATCAAAGCGGGAAAGAGATAATTTATGATGCCCGAATCCAACCGCGAGCATGATCAAGCTCAAGTTCCGACCGGCGGATTCATCGCCAAAGCCTTTTACCTGTAGGCCAAGTCATGCGGACCTTCCCTTCGACGCCGTTTCTCTTAAATAGCCAGCTTCTGAATCCATTCCTTCTCCTGACCAAACCACCACCCCCAAAATGACCACCCCACAACTCGCCACTTTCAAGGTCCCCGGTATTGACAATGAACCCATGGTCAGTATGCAAAAGCACCCTGCTCTTGATAGGTATATTGATCTCTGTCATATGGACAGAAAGCCTACGCGCCTGGTTCGCCGGAACGCCAGGCCTTGAAGACCGCCATGGCACAGATGGAACAGGAGATGCCGTTTGAAGTTCCGTGCATCGTCAATGGCGAGGCCGTATGTCTCCGTCCTCTACCTCCATCTTCAGTCCTTCATGACGTTCCCAACAGGTTAAGACCGGAGTTTTCGGAAAACAACCTCTGCCCCACGACCACGCAAACCACCTGTGCACATACCACGAAGCGGACGAAGCCACTGTAGCCAAAGCCATTGACGGCGCGCTGGCCGCGAAGGCAGAATGGGAGAGTATGCCCTGGAACGATCGCGCTGCTATCTTCTTGAAAGCCGCGGATCTTGTTAGTGGGAAGTATAGGTATAAACTTATGGCTGCGACGATTTTGGGACAGGGGAAGAATATATGGCAAGCGGAGATCGATGCTGCTGCCGAGGTGTGTTTCCTTTGTTGAGCTTTTGGTGTAGAAATGACTGAAGTGATTATGGGGAATAGTTGACGGACTTCTTCAGGTTTGGGGTCAAGTTTGTCGAGGAACTTTACGCACAACAGCCTTCAAAGAATTCGGCTGGTGCTTGGAAGTGAGTCATATATAAGCATATGTGTAGTTCCGTCTTCATATACACCCCTAGCCGCGTGGAATATCGTGCATTGGAAGGCTTCGTTTTGGCAGTGTCGCCCTTTAACTTCACCGCCATCGGAGGCAACCTTCCCGGAAGTCAGTCTCCTCTCCTCATCCCTCCATAAAAAAAATACACTAACAACAACTTACCCACAGCTCCAGCCCTAGTTGGCAACGTCGTCCTCTGGAAACCCTCACCTGCCGCAACATATTCCAACTACCTCATCCACCAAATACTCACAGAAGCTGGTGTCCCCCCAGGCGTGATCCAATTCGTTCCTGGACCACCAGCCGAAGTCGTAGGGCAAGCTATCTCCCACCCCAGCTTTGCCGCGCTCCATTTCACGGGGAGCACATTCGTGTTCAAGAAATTGTGGAAGGACATTGCGGCGAATTTGGACAGGTATAAAGGGTACCCGAGGATTGTGGGTGAGACGGGTGGAAAGAACTTCCATATCGTGCATAAGTCTGCGGAAGTAAGGAATGCGGTTATACAGAGCGTTCGGGGGGCGTTTGAGTATCAAGGTATTAACTTTGTTTTCTATCTTTGTCTTATGGTCGATGATATAGATGGGGCGTGTAGGCCAAAAATGTTCCGCCCTTTCCCGGCTTTATGTATCACAGTCCGTCTGGGAAGGAGGCTTTCAAGATCAGTTCTTGGAAGAGGTTGCGAAGATCAAAGTTGGGCCCCCGCAAGATTGGTCCAACTTCATGGGTCCGGTCATGTTTGTCATTCCGTCTACGTCTCTCTATGCTCGATTATTAACCGATTTCAAACCAACAGTGGTCGGCCTGCGTACGACAAAATCATGGGTTACATCCAAAAAGCGAAAGAAGCTGGCGGTGAGATCCTGATTGGCGGAACAGGTTTGTCTTTTCTCTCTCTTCTCTCTTCTTATTTTATATATATTACAAATACGAACAGGCGACGACTCGAAAGGATACTTTATCCAACCCACCGTCATCCTAAGCAAAGACCCCAAATCCATAACAATCACGGAAGAGATCTTCGGGCCCGTCGTAACCGTCTACGTCTTCCCCGACTCCGCCTTCACCTCCACCCTCTCCCTAATCGACACAACGACTACCTACGCCTTAACAGGGGCCATCTTCTCTTCCGACCGTAGTGCCCTTTTGCAAGCAACCAATGCCCTCCGGAACGCCGCTGGTAACGTGTACTACAACGAGAAGTGCACAGGCGCTGTAGTTGGGCAGCAGCCGTTTGGTGGCGCGCGAGCGAGCGGGACGAATGATAAGGCGGGGAGCGTTAGCATCTTTTATAGGTTTGTCAGTGCGAGGAGTATCAAGGAGAATTTTGTGGGGTTGGAGGAGTTTGGGTACCCTTCGAATTTGGTTTGAGTGGGAATGGAAGGGAGAGGAAGAAAGGAAAAGTGTAGCAATACGTGGACTGTAGTCTTGTTGACAAGCCTCTCGTTGTAAAAGTTGAGAAGACGATCGTTCTCAAGGACTACTAATCCCCGACTCTGGAAAAGAGAGGATTTTGATATGCCACAAACCACACAGCGGTGTTGTTGTGCCTGACTTCGGAAGCGAATCAAATGGTCATTTCCTTCAACTCAACTTCAACTTCACACTCGCCAATCCGAACAAAATATGGATGAAACGCACCCCCCAGCGACAACCAATATCGATCTGCCACACGAAATTCAGCGTCTAATTTTTGAGATGGCTGCGAGGAGCCACCGCGGAGCTGGCTTCAATCTGATACAGGTCGCTCATTTTGTATACACCTGGTTCGTCGTTACCCATCATCGCTGTCCTCAAAACTGTCCACTTAACGATTCACAGGATAGAACCAATTCTTTACGAACGCATTGAAATTCTCGGCTCCAGCGTTGCTCCATCCCTTCTTCGGGCAATTAGGATGAAAGATCCTGCATTTCTTCACTCCACCGTCAGAGCGCTGGCGATCTCTGGCGACGTGGATCTCAAATACGTGAAACCCATCTTTGCCGCGTCTCGAGGCATAGTTAGCTTTTCACCATGGGGCATTGCGGTGAACCCCTTAATATACCTTCCCTTCATCCGCTCTCCATACCTACGCCGTTTGGCGTTGATTTCTGGTCCCCCACATGACAGCGCTTTTAATATCCCCACGGAAATGCTCACCAAGCTGACACATGTCGTAGTTGTCTCAAACTTTTCTTGGACTTCTTGGATCGACCTCGACAGGGCTCTTAACCTCAAATCAACTGCTAGTTCAGCACCGGTAGCCTCACTGACAGCTACTCCCACAACACTTGCCTCGTTTGCTGCCTTCCAGAACTTGACACATTTTGCGGTTGCGCAGAGATACTGGCCACACATTTCGAACATCCGAGAAGTCGCTCAAAAGCTACGCTATTTTGTGATTTTGAGTCAATCGGATGCCCTCGTTCACCGCGATATCATCATGCGAGCAGTCCTGTCACTGAATGACCGTCGGCTTGTGGTTGTAAACATGAAACATTTCTGGGATTGGCCACAAGGAGACTCCCGATTTGTGACAACATTCTGGGACAAGGTGGAAACCCTTGTTTCGGGTGGTTTCATTTCCGACCAGGGTGATAGATGGCCCACGAGATACGAAAGGGCCTGAGAAGTTAGAACATCACGGTGGAATGGTTGAACATTAGAAAGTGGTAGGTGCAATGTGATACAAAATCAAACCACAATGCAGTTGACAGGTAAGAATATCAAATCATTATTCCTGAGGGTGGACGACTCTCCAGACCGCTGATTGTTTTACATTTGTTCTAAACCTGCAGGTACCAAACCACCGGAAATTTCAACTCGGTTAGTCTACATATCAAAGAAAGTCATCAACCTGACAGCTTCCCACACATCTTGGGACTCGCTTACATTAATCGCACCTTCCTCCATAGAGTGTCTCCAGCAGATGTGGAGGGGCCGTCAATAATGCCTTCATCTTTCAGCCAATACTGTCACCAAAGTGCCACCAGGCGCAAGGATGTCTGTTGCGTAAACCTGTCTCCAATACCGTCGAATACGAATGGAATAGACTCTTTTGACTTCGAGTAAGCAAGTTGTGGTCAATGAGGTGTGTTGCGCCAAGTGTTTTGAGGTAATTCGGCTGTTTCATAGAAGACGTTCAAGTGATGATGGGGGAATCTGGACAATTTAGATCATAGTGGTATAGGTGGATCATCGTAAGTAGAATCAAGGTAGGATGAGAAGGATTTGCGAGATGCAACTCACCGCAAGGAATCAACGATTGGCCTGGGCGCACCAGAATAATTGCTTATTGCAGATGGATCGACTGGAGCTTCCAACCCTCCCCCATTCAGCTTTTGGCTATAAAACCCCGCGTAAGCCGCTGACAGAGCTGCCAGAAGTGTTGCGGTTTGATCATGGTAAAGGTTGGCTGGGGTCTTCTACGTAGCAACAACTGAGAACGTCTCAGGAGTTGAACTTCGCCAACATGAAGAACTAGCTTTGTGGTGGGAAGCTCTACAAACAGTTTTCCTGAGCCCGGTTCGTAGATTGGGGGCGTCCCCTAAACATTGTCATTGTCTTTCGGACTTTGATTGAGTAATACTTTCTGTTGTGATTTATAGGGAAGTGTATACGCTTGTATACGGTCATTGCATCATCCTGTTCTTTCATGACCAATATAAGACCTGTCTCAAATGATACAGCATGTTTTCCTTCACGTCGAATCTCCCTTATCTTGACAAATTTCAAAGGATTCCTTCCGTAGTCTGCGAAAGATGTGGCCAGTTCAGTGGTCCGGCCTTGGAGCACTCCTTGTATGTGACGCCGCCGACTCTTGAAGTCCTACGGGAAAATGCCACGCCAGATTCAGATACTCGACATGAAATCGAAGCAATTGTTCGTCGCGACGACGCCGATATCGACTTCCTTGACAGGGAAATATCCAAGCTCCAAACAACCCTCCTTGATCTTCAGCGTCGGCGCCAAGCGATTCAGGTGCACGTCGATCGTAACAAAGCACTTTTAGCTCCCATTCGCCGCCTCCCTGTGGAGATCCTATGGCGCAAAGTTGACCTCAACGTCGTCGCTTTGCCCGCGCTTGCCCCAAGGGAAAGATTCCTTATCTTCATGCGCTTCGTCAACCTTGCCCACAATCAGTCGGGAACACGCCCGGTTTGCATGTCCATCACTCCTCAATTAAACTTATGCATGAGGGATTTCAAAGAATTACAAAACCTTTTTCCTATCTTGAAAGGAATGGCTTCAAATTTTTCTGGTCATTGGGATGAGTTATCAATCGACATCGAAATGTTTAAGCTCATAAAGGGCCCGGAGGTAAAGACCTTCTCCAACCTCAAACGCCTTACACTCTCGGCCAGTCTACGAATCTTTGCACGCTGTTGTCTTCCGCACAACCTTTCTCAACTTACTCATCTCACAATAATAAATTGCTTCTCACCCGTCACTCGATTGGTCAATATGCCCTGGTCCCAGATCACGCATTTTGAATCACAAAATGTTCCTATCAACTATCTTGGTCCTGCTTTGGGCCAAATGTCGGCCCTCACACATGCTCACATCTCTGCTCTTGGGTCATATGAAGGCGCATCATTGCAACCAAGCTCTTTACCGCACCTCAGAGACTTGACGCTTTCATGTTCCCATGCCGCTATTTCCGAAATTGCAGGATCGTTGACAACCCCCAGCTTATCCCGGCTTCGAGCCATCATCCCACCAGGTCCTGACGAGCCTCAGTTTCATTCACTGGGGCTGACTTTGAGAGCCCTCATAGATCGGTCCTCTGCACCAATAGCCCATCTCGGACTACAACACATTTCCGCGGAAGCCATGAAGGACACATTTGAAGGACTTCCGTCGGTTGAATCACTTGACCTCTCCATCCGAGAGGACTCTGATGCTCTGAACCTGATCATGAATGAGCTTGCGTGGAAGACACTTTACAACAACTCGCCTGAGTCAGATGTCCCCAATCTCCTCCCCAACCTGCAATTGTTAACAATACGGAAAACAAGTTTGAGTGGTACCCTTCCTGGTATCATTCAAATGCTCTGTTCTCGGCTGAACACCGAACTTATTACGTTGGGGCTACATCCACCCCCCGCTCGTCTCCGTAAAGTCTGCTTTCGGAGTGTGGATTCCGTTCCATTGTTGCTTCAGCTACGTCAGCTGGGCGTTGCTGTTGATTGCATACATGAATTGAGAGGAGCAGACTTACAGCAGCTCACTATTGACGTCGCGATGTAAATTTATTAGCAAGGAGATGACGATCGAATGGTTTCAATTGGGTTTCAAGGTACCGGATTGCCATTTATTTCGTGACGTTCAAACAAATCTTCAAGAATCAAAGGAGAGTTTCAGGTAATTGGAGCTCAAAGTTTATATATTTCATGAATGGCGTATGTAAGTATTCAACTTCAAGTTGTCAATCCGAATTTTGTGACTTGGAGGCCTAGTTAAGCTTGGCCCGGCGCAATTGAGTTTCTTGGTTTGGACGGCGTTCTTTCCCACATGATGTCCATCATCGATGTTGTATCAACTTGAATTTGTATTTCGTGGTGAATCAGGATTCCCTGGCTTGTCCTTTAACTTCACACTTGCGACAAACAAAATATGGAAGAAACGCAACGCCCAGCGACAACGAATGTCGATCTGCCTCACGAAATTCAGCGTCTAATCTTCGAGATGGCTGCGAGGAGCCCCCGCGGAGCTGGCTTCAATCTCACACAAGTCGCTCATTATGTATACACCTGGTTCATCGCTACCCATTATCATCGCTGTCCTCAAAACTGTTCACTAGACTCTCCACAGGATAGAACCAATTCTTACGAGCGCATTGAAATTCCCAGCTCGAGATTTGCTTGGTCCCTTCTTCAGACAATTAGGACGAAAGATCGTGCATTTCTTGACTCCACCGTCAGAGCGCTGGCGGTCTCTGGCGACTTGAATCTCAGATGCGCGAAACTCATCTTTGCCGCGTGTTCTCAAGGCATAGTTAGCTTTTCAGCATGGGGCAATAGGGAGAACCCCTCAATATACTCTCCATACCTACGTCGTTTGGCGTTCGCCGTTAATCTTGGATACCCCAGCAGAAAAAGACGACAACGCACTCTTTAATATCCCCACCGAAATGCTCACCATGCTGACGCATCTCGTAGTTCTTTTAGACTCTTCTAGTGTTGTTTGGGACGACCTCGAATGGGCTAGTTCAGCACCGGCAGCATCACTGACAGCCACTCCCACAACACTTGCCTCGTTCGATGCCTTCCAGAACTTGACCCATTTTGCGGTTGCGCGGATAGCCTAGCAATACATCTCGAAAATTCGAATAGTCGCTAAAAAGCTATGCTATTTTGTTATTTTGAGTCGAGGGAATTCCGTCCTTTATCGCATTCTCATCCAAGGAGTCCGGTCACTAAATGACCGTCGTTTTGTGGTCGTAAACATGGAAGACTTCTCGGATTGGCCACAAGGAGACTCCCGATGTGTGACAACATTCTGGGAAACAGTGGAAACCCTTGTTTCGGGTGATTTTATTTCCGACCAGGGTGACAAATGGTCCATGGGATGCGAACAGGTCTGTCGCGATGGAATGATTGCACATTTGAGACATGGTGGTAGGTGCCGCGATGTGATTCAAAATCAAACCGTAATAGTTGACAGCTAAGAATATTGTATCATTATTCCTGAGGGTGGACGACAAGCTTCACCCCAGACACCTGATTGTTCTCCATTTGTTTCAAACCTGTGGGTATTGCCTCCAGGCCACCGGGAATAAATTGAACTCGGTTGGGCTATCACAGAACGTCATCAACCTGATAGTTTCCCACACGTCTCGGGACTCGCTTACCTTAATCACACCTTCCTCCAGCCAGCCAGATAGCTTTTTCCCGTAGAGCGTCTCCAGCAGCTTTAAATGCGGAGGGGCCGTCAACAATGCCACAACATGTATCATTGTCTTGTCTTGTGCCTTCACCTTTTCAACCAATACTGTCACCAGAGTGCCGCCAGGCTCAAGGATGTCCAGGCCTGCCTGTTGCGTAGACCTGTCTCCGATAGCATCGAATACGAATGAAATAGACTGGTTTGCAATTTTCTTGACTTCGAGTAGAGGGGGCAAGTTGCGGTCAATGACGTGTGTTGCGCCGAGTGTTTTGAGGTAATTCTCGTGTTTCATGGAAGACGTTGTGATTATGGGGGAGAATCCGGACAATTTAGCGAGCTGTATAGCTTGATAATCGTAAGTCAGTTGCGAGCATGGGAGGCACTGGTGAGACACAACTCACCATACTGTCCCACGGAACTTGATCCTCCGAGCACAACGATTGGCGTACCGGAATACTTGCCTACTGAAGATGGTTCGACCGGAGGCTCCAACCCTCCTCCATTCGGCCTTTCGCTATAAAGCCCCGCGTAGGCCGCTGACAGAGCTGCCGGAAGTGTTGCGGCTTGATCATACGAAAAGTTGGCTGGGATCTTGTAGCAATGACTGAGAACGTCTCAGGAGAACGCCAGTATAAAGAAATACTTTGGTGGTAGAGACAGCCCTGGTCTTGACATATTGTTGAAAGCCGCCCCATTCAGGCTCAAACTGGCCTTGAGAAAGACTTCCGTTGGCGTTAACATGTTAATATTATAGCGCCATGAAAAAATGCAACGTACACCCTGTCGCCTTTTGAAAACGAGGTGACGCCTTCGCCGACCTCCTCTACATCTCCCGCGATATCCACTCCAATGATGGCAGGATAATGTTCGACAAACATGCCATGTTTCTGAACTTTCCAGTCTACCGGATTGAGCGATGCTGCCTTATTTTTGACCAACAGTTCTCCTGGGCCGGGTTTGTAGATTGGGGCCGTCCCCAAAACAAAGTCGGTGAACTTTGATTGGAGGAATAATGCTTTTTGCTGTCTTGACATGGAGGGAGGTTGCTCGTATGTCATTGCATCATCCTGTCTCAGGAGCATGTCTTGGTGTGCCTACAATGGACATGAGTACACAATCGTCTCCCTCTCCCCCGTGCCGCCGTCATTCATAAATATTTTGGGCAGATATTTGGGGTATCTCCTGGTGGCGCTCATACATCTCGCTGCAAGCAGCAGCAGCGGGTGGAGGGAGTGAGAGTTGTTGCTTGAAACCCCATGGCCAAAGTTCGTGCACTTGTCACGTCACAGTCCAATATGACACGATCGTGATGCGACGCGCCACAATCGCGTCCACCATGCCCATCATCAATCATCGACACAAGGCTCAACGTCTAGTATCTACGTCAAAGACAAAAAAACCCGTCCGTCTTTGTCGTGTGAACCCCTTAATATACCTTCCCTTCATCCGCTCTCCATACCTATGTCGTTTGGCGTTGATCTCGAATCCAGCAGTGCCAGCAGCAGCAAGAAGATTCCATGACAATGACTTTGCATGAGCAGTTGGCTGTTATGACGGATCCGACGAGGGGGTCGGCCTTGGGGCAGAAGGAGAGGTGGGGGTATGTACATGGAGGAGGAGGTTAAGGAGGCTTATGAGTTTGTTAAATGAGAACAGGCGTACCCCACCCCAGCTACCTCGACTTCGTCAAATTGCCCCTCAACCACACCCAGACCTGGATCGAACAGGAACCCGGCTTTTGCATTTTCGCATACGAGTGCTTCGTGTTCGCATTAACCTGCCAAAGGCCTTTGTCGAAGTATACTGCCAACCCTGTGCCAACCCATACTCTTCCACTTTTACCCCCTCCACCTCCACCTCCAGCACCAACAACAACACTTTACCCCCTCCTCCTCTATCTCCACCACCCCCTCCAATGCACCACAAAAACCTGGCCTGCAAATACCCGAATATGGGCCCAATGGAAGTGCTCCAAACAGTCATAGTCCCCTTGAAGGCCTACAGAGTCTTTCTGAAAAAATGTCGATGATAGTGCATCTCCTGAGTTTGGTGTAGGGTCGCAGGTTACGCACTCCCAAACGCATCCTTCGTCTCATGGGTCTTTGCACCCTTCCACGACGCACACTCTAAAAACGCAACCTCAAGGCCTCACCCCTCGTCCTACCCCTCCCAAATCCAAGCGCAATCACAAATCCCAACAGCGCTAATAGCAGCCTACGCACACGACGAACGGAGTCGGTCTGTGGTTCCTCAGAATTTGTATTTTGATACGCTTGCTTGTTCGCCTGTTGAGGAGCGAGCTATTAGGGGAACATAGTGCGTTCACTACTGCCTCTCTTGGGGTTTCCTATGGAAATCGGAACTCTTTGTATGGGGGTTTCATATAGGACGCGGGGACGAACATGGTGGAGTATATGTACCCACAAGCGGTGCAGAGCGCTCCTACGAGTCCGAATGATTTGGATGTTCGGGTCGGCAGCAGCAGCAGCATTCGCCGCACAAGTCTTCCTCCAACAACACTACTCGCCACAATATCAATACCAACATCACACTTCATCCTCCCAGCAAGCTTCACCGCAGTATCAGCCCCCTCCTCTGGCTCAACACCACCAACATCAACGGGCACAAGGGACTTGTTCACATCATTCGTCGCCGCTGTATCGACCTTTGAATCCTTCTCAAAGCCAACAACGTGGGTATCATCAGTCTTCGCCACACTTGAGCCGAGGGATGTCGCCTCAGTATCACCAACAGCAACAGCAGCGACATTCTATGTAGGCGGATTCAGAGTCAAGGGCTGCCGCGGTTCTATGATAATGTGCAGCCTGCTGTTGTAACTCCTCACTTTCTCTCGGAAGAGGAGATGGAGGTGTTGACTGCTTGTCCGGATGTTGACTGCGCTTCAGTAGGTCTTTGCAGCCAGTCCAGCGGCATTCGCAGCTCCAACGCTAAAGTATGCGTTACTTGTTGTGTTGCACTCGGGTGTGGGATGGAGATGGTTCATGAGGACTTATCCTCTCAAAATCATCATCGAAACCTCCCTCTGACCGACGCCAGCGCTGAAGATTGCAGCGTGTGTACTCATAGCGGAGGCGAGAGGGGCGTTCCTCAAGATGTGTACGGGGTCCACGTGACGAGGGAGGGTGTGTGGAGGGAAATGGCTAGGGAGAAAAGGGGGAAAGAGTGAAGGTGAAGGCTTCGGGTGGTGCGAGGACTTTCGAGGCTTGTGTGTGGAGATGTTTAAAACAAATGCGGAACTGATTTTGAATGTGAATTTTTCTCGTTCGTCGGTGGGGAATTATAAGGGCTGATTTGCGTGTTAGGTCGTCTGCTACCGCAACTGGCATGTGGCCAATGCATCTGCTGCCGTCTGCAAGATACTAAGGGCGTAAGCATGTCATTCCAGCTCCGAGTCGGTCGTTCCATTTACTTACCCGTATTTGCCTATCTATAGCTCATTTAAATTTGGCGCAAATTTCAACATTGACATTGTATTTCAACAAATCTAATGAAGGTACAACTGGGGTCGACAAGAGGATAACCAAGCGGATTCTCGTCCACTCAACAACCTCCTGCCAAAGGGAACGATGGCCCTCTCCACGCGCGAAAAGCTAGAAGTTCAGCCCACACACACCGTCCACCTTGAGCCGCCTCTTGATCCAATACGCCGCGCATCGTCGAGGCGAAAGGGAACAATGGCAAGGATGAGATCCATGGCGGAATCTTAAACACCAGCGATGCGTGGAAGTAATCGAGAGCTTTGAGAGAAATATTCGGGGCATAGTATGGTTCCGCGTGTGGATGAGTGGGTAGGTTGTTGTTTGATCGCAAGCGATAGTTATGTAGGTTGACGGTGTTCATGGCGAATAGTTGATTAGATTACTGTTTGTAGTCAATAGATGATCTATCATTCAAATCTCTTTGATAGGTGCTCGACATCTACAAGCTACAAGTGGGGTAATTTATGTGGGAGATGTCCGGCACGCAATCTGCCAGCCCTTCCTGTTGTCATATCTTTGGTATTCAAGAAAACGAGAGGCGACCTCGATCGATCAACGATAAGTAAATAAGTGAGAATGCCGTGAGTAATTACCCTGACCTGGGCCATATTACCCGTGCCAGCTCCGTGTATACAAAGATCGGGAAAGCAATCGATACACAAATTAGCATCGGAATACCAACCAAAAACGTTACAGTTCCCGCTAACAAGAATGCCCCGGGACCGAGTCCTATGAGAAGGCCGCTTATGAGGACCGCGAGGTACACGACGAAGGGAATCGACGCGAATGATAAGAAGGCGGTCAGGACTTCAACCACACGTTGGACGACGTCCGGTAATTTATACTTGAGGTCAAGCAGCGGGAAAGCCAACGCTCTTGCCCCAGAGATGAGGGAGTGGGGAGAAGTGACGGGGGTAGAGGAGGTTTGAGTAATGGACGTGGTAGTCTCATGTGATTTGACACTGTCGAGGATCTTGCTGTAGGAAACTGTTGTGATGACTGCGATGGCATTGACCCCACCTTTCCGAAGCTCATGAAGCGCCTTGGCGAGAGCGTATATGATAATTTCGACGATTTGGCAGTCATGTACGGAATCCAAGAGGAAGACGATAGGTAAAGTGGGGGGAAGGAATTTGATGGCGTTAAGAAGTGGACGAACGATAAGTTTCTGGAATTGGTTCTGGAGTGACTGTTCGGGGATATCAGGCTCCGCATAATAAGCGCCCAGTATTTCGACTTTAAGTTCCTCTGGGCAGTGAGGAGAGACAACGAGCTGATAGGCTAGACTGGGGACTACGCGATTCCCTTGTGCAGGCCAGAAAGAGAGGATAAGGCGAAAGAAGACGCTTGTGAGCAAGACATCCTTAGCCTGGAAGTGCCTTGCTACGCTTTCTCCAGTCAACCGAACCGAAGATGGGTTCACGCTATGCATCAAAAATATGCGTTTTTCGTCCACATTGTTGGGTGAGACGAGGTTGTCGAAAGACTTGGCGGGCAATTCTATCGGCCTGCTGACAGATTCTTCAACGGAGTTGAAACTGATCCCTGATGCAGCCGCGTCTTTCAACTTGCCACGTACTGTTACAGTAAATTCAACTTAAAAGCCATTTCGTTTCTTAACTTCTACTACTTGCCTTCATCGAGTGTCTGCTTCCGTCCGCCAGAGTTGTCGACGAAGTAGCAGCCCTGAACGACAAAGTTTCGAGCTCGATCGAAGGTCATAGTAGGGGGGAGGCACCGAATACAAGGGGAGAGGGGCTGGGGCCTTATATCCAGCAATGCCACTTCAATGAGGATGATTCCTATAGGCCCACGTTCACTGCGGGCGCCAATGTTCAGTGACACACCAGAATGCAAAGCAAAAGGGTTCCTAATACGGAAATGTACGTCAGAGAAGTACTTATGTAGGTGCAGGAAAATTAGAAAAACGCACTGCTGGCGTTACAGCATGATATGATATCCACTGGCAGTGGGCTGTGTTTCGCTGGGCCAAAATTAACGATACGTATGTAGTCGTTTGGTGAGCCAGACTCAAGGATACTCAAGGATAGTTGGTGGTCACTAGATCCTCAGCGAGCAGAAGACCAAGGAACATTACGCCTGCATGATGGTAGAGTCAAATAACGTCGGTGTGTGGCATGCTGACCGGAGAGATTGCACGTACAATGGACGTGAGTACACGATCGTCTCACTCTTCGCCGTGCCGCCATCATTCATAAAGACTCTGGGTAGCTCTTTGCGGTTTCATGCATCCCGCTGTAAGCACCACTGGCAGCAGCGCGTGGAAGGACTCCAGTGGAGTTGGTGAACTTGTCACGTCACGCTTCACGATCGTAACGCGACGCGCCTCTCGGCCCCTATTAATTGCCCCCACCATGCCCATCATCGATACAAGGCCCGGCGTCTACACCAAAGACAAAAAACCCGTCCGTCTTTGTCGTTGGCGCGACTGCCCACTCCAAGAAGGCGGCTATGAGGGTGTCAAGATAAAAATGTGTGCCCGATGCCACTTTGTTCGATATTGCGTTAGTACTAGATACGTTATTACTACCTCCCAACTTTGACTCATGTGCGAATTGAAAAGAGCAAAGAATGTCAGAAGAGTGATTGGAAGCTTCATAAACAAGGGTGTCGTACCCCTCGATTCGTTGATATTGGATCATGGGTAAAGGTCGGTACTAGCTATTTTCGACTTGCATGCCAATTCGCTCTTCAGACCTCGTCTCACTCAATATTCAGGCCTACGAATGGCTAATCGAATGGGCAGCAAAAGAAGCCCTCCAAATCCACACCCACCCCGACAAAATCCTAACCCACTGTCTCGTAATCAACGTCTTCGCAGTCGAACGCGTCGTCGGACCCATAGCCAGCCCATTCTTGATCGTCAACGCGCAAGTGTTGGATACTACGAAAGAAACGCTAACGCAAGAGAACGACGTCGAAGCGTCTTTGGCGATCAGGGAGAGTGGGGGGATAGGCCAAGCGCAGGTTCTTATAGAGTACCATACGCTTGGGGGTAGTATGTTGTTGAGGCCTGAGAGGCTAGAGTTTCGAGACAGGCCGTTGTCGAGATCTGAATTGGAGGGATACGAGCATTGTGAACGGTGGGAGGAGGTGTTGAAGGGGATTGGGAATGGGACGATGATGTCATCTGAGATGAGGCCTAGGAGGGCTGAGCTTCATGAAGTGGATTGATTAGTCGATTTGACGGGTTTGCGTGGTATGTACGTGGTGTGCAAATACGTGACGAACAATTTCTAATCGAAGTCAAGAACATTGCAAACCAGTCTATTCCATTTGTATCTGATACTATTGGAGACAGGTCTACGCAACTGGCAGGCCTGGACATCCTTGCGCCTGGCGGCACTTTGGTGACGGTATTGGTTGAAAAGGTGAAGGCGCAAGACAAGACAATGATACATGGTTGACGGCCCCTCCGCAGGGTAAATCTAAATCTGCTGGGGACGCTCTACGGAAAAAGGCTGTCTGGCTGGCTGGAGGAAGGTGTAATTGGCGTAAGCCAGTCCTGAGATGTGTGGAAACTATCAGGTTGATGACATTCTGTGATAGCCCAACCGAGTTTATTTTATTCCCAGTGGTCTGGAGGCAATACCTGCAGGTTTGAAACAAATGGAGGGTCATTCAATTATGGTTTGATTTTGTATCATATTGCGCCTACCACTTTCCAAACCACGTCTCAAATGAGCAACAATTCCACTGTGATGTTGTCAGGCCTTTTCGTGTCCCATGAGCCATTTATGACCCCGGTCGGAAATAAAACCATTCGAAACAAGAGTTTCCACTGTTTCCCAGAATGTCGTCACACCTCGGGAGTCTCCTTGTGGCCAATCCGAGAAGTCTTCCATGCTTACGACCACAAGACGATGGTCATTCAGTGACCGGACCCCTTCGATGATACTGGGATAAACGAGAGATCCCGGTTGACTCAAAATCACAAAATAGCGTAGCTTTTTAGCGACTTTTTGGATTATCGAGACGTATCGCCAGGCTACCCGCGACACCGCAAAATGGGTCAAGTTCTGGAAGGCAATAAACGAGGCAAGGGGTGTGTGAGTGGCTGTCAGTGAACTAGTAGCCCTTAGATCGACTTCAATCAACCATTCGTAGATGTCCCAAGCAATATAAGAAAAGTTTGAAACAAGCACGATATGCGTCAACATGGCGAGCATTTCGATGGGAATATCAAAGGGATCATTGTAGGTTTTTTTTCTTGGTCTATTCGAGAATAACGCCAAGCGACGTAGGTGTGGAGAGTGAATGAAGGAAAGATATTGTGAGGGGTTCACCGCAGTGCCCCATGCTGAAAAGCTGACTATACCCCGGGAACACGCGGCAAAGATGGGTTTCGCGGATTCGAGAGACAAGTCGCCAGAGACTGCCAGCGCTCTGACGGTGGAATCAAGAAATGCAGAATCTTTCGTCCTGATTGATTGAAGAAGGGATGGCGTAACGCTCGAGTTGATAATTTCAATGCGTTCGTAAAGAATTGGTTCTATCCTGTGAAAGAGTTCAACGAAGAATTTTGAGGACGGCGGTGATGGGTAGCGACGGACCAGGTGTATACATGATGAGCGACTTGGATGAGGTTGAAGCCGGCTCCGCCGCTGTGGCCCCTTGCAGCCATCTCGAAGATTGGGCGCTGAATTTCGTAAGGCAGCTCATTCATGATCGTCAATTCGCAGGTGTTGAATACGAAAGCGGCGCTAATCACTGGGAAGCAGGCCGAGCTGAATAGGAGGGAAGTGCATTTTGATTTGACGTGTTTTGAAAACACGCGTTGTATGGACGTGGTGTACAAATAGATACAAAGCCTCGAGCAGTTCTTTATCCTGCTCTTCCGTCTTTTCTCTTTCCTTATCGTCTTCATCGTGCACCATGGTCTTTGGATTCTTTTCTCGTAAACCAGCGCAACCCCAAGCAAGCGTAGAGTCTATTCCGGCTGGTCCCCTTGACTCTGCTGCTGAGAATTCCCATCAACTCCATACACCGTCTCCGTCTATCGACTACCACCAGCTCCACCAACCTACTCCGCCACCAGTCCCCCCACCAGACACGCCCTCTCCTCCACCCGAACAACTCATCACAGACCCAACAGATCTCCTATCCCTCATCTCCTCCGTCCCCTCTCAAACTCTGCACGCGTTCACGCTTACCCACCTCCAGGACACACCACCTCCAGCGCTTACAGCACTCACGTCCTTCTTCTCCGCCCTCACGCCTCCGCCACGGTTACACTGCGTCCGATGCCATAAATCCTACTTTGAGCTCGAGAACACCGACCGATCGTGTCTAGTCCCTCACGACGATGACAGCGCCGTCGTCGACCGCGTGCGTTCCGGTATAGGCTCCAGTACAGAGTACGAAACGCTCTTTGGCTGCTGTTCCCGTACGGTAGAGGGAGACGGGGATATGGGCCCCCCTGATGGTTGGTGCTACGAGGGTAAACATACCGTCGACCCGAAACGCGCGCGCTTTCGCGCGGATTCGACACCGCATGACGATAAACTTACGACGTGTGCCCAAATGAGGTGTTTTGCGCCCCCGGCTACCGCGAAGCGGGCGAGGTCGACGAGGAAGAGGGCGAGGAAGGACGTGGAGGAGGGAGAGGAGGAGGAGGATAACGCGAGTGTTGGGTCGTCCGTGTCGAAGGGCGCCATATCGAGCAAGAGTAATCCCACCCGCGCGATCAAGAAACCTAGGAAAAATACGCAGACTAATAACCCACCGACGGATCCTGACGCGATGGACGTTGACGCCCCTTCTACTTCTATTTCTACTCCTGCACCCCGACCAAACACCCCACCCACTTCACCCCGTCGGAAACCCAGCACGCCCAAACCGAAATCATCAGCCTCGTCATCGTCCACACGCGTCCCTATCAACAAAAGCCCCCTCTCCGCGTCCTTCACCGCTGCTGCGTCGCCTACCCCTACTCCTTCCCGGCAGATTGTTTCCGTCGAGGTACCGCTTAAGACGCCTCATCAACGTATATCGAAAAAGAAAGTGTGCGAGAAGGAGGAAATGGAAGAGTCGTCTGGGGGTGAACAAGGGGGGAAGGCGGAGGAGGGGAAGGTGGTTTATGTGACGAAGAGCAAAAGCAAGGCTAGCCCGGCAGCACCGCTGACCCGGAAATCGTCCGTTGCGTCGTTGAAGCATAAGGCATCTGTAAAGTCGCCGTTGAAGCCTAGGTCGTCGACGGGGTCGTTGAAGCCAAAGTCGAAGTCTACCGCTATGCAGCCGCCCGATGTCGAGAAGGCGGAGGGAGAGGAGGGGAAACCGGTGTTGAGAACGCGGGCGTCTAGGAAGCAGCTTGCTGAAGTTGTTGATACGAGTGTAGATGGGGAGGGAGAGGTGTGGGCGAGGATGAGGACGCGCTCGGGGTGAGCTTGTCGTCGCGTTCTTATTTATTTTTTCTTTCTCCGTAGTAATGAATGAACGAAACCCAGGATAATTTATATACAGACGTATAAACGCTAGCATATGTATCACTCCCTCACATTCCTTCCTTTCTTGTCTTTTTTCCTTCCAAGTTCTCTAACTTGTTCTTATTTTGATAATGACTGGTTGCGGACAAGCAAAGTCATCTAATTTGGTAGCGCGGGAACGGCTCGATAAACTGCCACCAAACTTCGGGATCATGGCCAGCTTGTTGAAATACATCGAAAAACACACCTCCAAAGTTTTTCCCACGAGAAATTGGGTCCGCCAAATTTTTGCCTCATTTCAGGGTCCACCAAAACTTAGTGTTGTTGGCGAAACTTCGCCATCTCGCCTCGCCACCTGGCGATCGCCAGGTGGCGACCAAAAATTTCCAAAAGGAGATGGCGAGACCTGGCGAGCCCCAAAGCAGAATTTCAAATATACGGGGTCAGCGTACGGTAGCAGTACTGTACAATGTAGTCTACATTCCACGAAAACTCCTCTATACTAGGACCCCTGAAAGTAGTGTTGGATCCCTGATCCCAAAATCGTCAAATTTGACAATTTTCCTCTGGACAGAATTTCCCGATATTTCCCAAAAATCCTCCGGATATGGCATCAGGCATAGGATTTTCCTAAATTATATCCGGACATTACATCAGGCATAGGATATGCACATAGGCAAGGCTCCTGGCGCCCAAAGGTCTTAAATTCCAATGTAAGACTGTAATATCTAATCTTCCTCGTCATCTGTCCCCATTTCAATGTCGTTACCGCCCTTTTTCTTCCTCCCACTCAATGCTTGAACTGCCAACCAACCGCCAACTTTACCTCCCCTCGATGCAAGGCGAGAATTTTGAACAGTTTGTCATCTTGCTGGGTTATCGCTATCATCCCGCCATCATTTGTTGGGGTTGGTGAGTGGGTAAGGGTGAAGGGAAACTGTGACGATGAGAGGCCAAATCTTGAGATATACAGAGCTTGCCCTTGAGATTTCACACGAAAATGTAACCCATGCATGTGCTCGAATATCTGTACCAGCAAATTGAGGTGGATCCCATATGGGATACACTTTTCCTTTGCCAATCCATTCCAACTCATCCAGGGGTGCTGGATTGTCAAGATTAATGAACACTTGACTGGTTGTGTTTGTCATATCTTCGTTTGTGTACGTTGGATTGAAGTAATACACCTATTCAATTCCATCATGTGTTAATTAAAGTTGAACCAGGGTGCACACTCAAAAATGGGGGGACTACATTCATTTTGTCCATTTTCTATAGTTTTCTATCCGGACGTAGATCAGGCCCCCCATAGCTTAGGGGATTTTTATCCGGACATTGAACTCATGGATTTTCCAAAATTTCTTCAATTTTCCTCCAGATAGGCCTGAGGCCTGCCCAGATTTTTTTTCAAAATTTCCTCTGGATATGGATTAGGGATTTGACATGAATTTCAGGGGTCCTTCTATACTCTATGTCAGCCAATACCTGCAGTGGTCATGCCAGGGATGAATTTATACACAAGCATTTCAATGGAAGGAGAGACCCAAACAAAAAGGCCAAGCGATGGCTAATGACATGCAAGTACTGCCCCAGTGACGTGGCAAAGGAGATTGTCCACCGTGATTCATGCTGCTTGAAGCACATTGGAAAAACAAACAGAGAGGACAGTTGCAAAAATGTACCTGCAGAGGTCCGGTTGGAAGCAGCGTGCTTGTTGATGAGGAAGGGCGGAATTGAGGAGATCCAGGTTTCAGACGGGGAAAGTGATGTGGTAGAGATCGTGGACAGATCTGCTGAGAAGAAGAAGAAGGTTAATTCGGGAGAGGCAGTGGCAGTGAAACACCCAATTGAGGCATTTCTTGATCAGTCATTGAGTGTTGAGGAGATGGATAAAGCTAATCTACGCATACTGAGGTGTGTAACCTTTATTTTTCTACATTTAATGTAACAATAAACTCATAGGTTTTTGTACATGGAAACATTCCTTTTTCTGCAGCTGAAAACCCATTCTTCCTGAGATGGTTGCAATGCTAACAGCCATCTTATTTCCCTGCATCTCAATATGGAGCAACTTCTCCTGGCTGAAGAAGCACGTGCGTTTGCTGAGGATGTTCAGCGGCTGGAGGGACGGAATAATCTCACGTACTTGATGGATGGATGGGAAGACAGTCAGTGATGCAGCATCTACGGATGTATGATAGCAGAGGTGTCAGAGTTCCCCATGCATCAGGAAAAAAAGATTTAGCCAGTAGATGGTCGGTTAGATCAGTAGCCAACCGTACCTATTATTGTCATCAATAGCTTGGCGAAGTTCATCATCATGCTGATGGTTGTTGGTAGGCTGTCGGTCTGTCACAGTGTGCAATAAGCCCAACAAAGGTACCACCACATTCATCGTCAGCTCTGTAGCTGCTGTTACACGCTACAGTGGTTATTAGTGCTACCAGGCTCTTGTAGACAGTTTACTTATTCATTAGGTTTTCGTAGTCAATTAATGAAGCTTCTGAATCATTGTGATGGACATTTAATGACAGAAAAAATATCTACATCTCTGTAAGGATTGAAATAAAACTGGGTTGTGAGGTCAAGGAAGTTGTCAGTTGTCCAACTCCAGTCAATCTTTGCACCACACTTGCCCATTAAATGGCATCCCTGCACCAGTTGATCCACGGGGACAATTGCAGCGTTTCAGCGGGTGTAGCGAGTTGACCGTTTGATGATGTGCATCCCTGTATGGGGTTCAGGGGTGCCCAAAGGTGTAAACCATTCGATGTAAGCGAGGGGCTGGGGATAGGAGCCGAATTGTTCAGGAAGGGAGAAGATTGTGTGGACTTGGGCAGCACAAAGGCCTGAAACAGAACATAAGTTATTGGAGTACAGATGATGGATTGAGCTGAACATACCTGCGATACCACCCAGCGCTTGGTACTCCTTCATATCCTCTGCAACAAGGGCCATGTCAAAGGCTGCTGGTGCCCCTGCTTTCCTTCCCTTGGACTTGACAGCCGGAATCGCCCTGATGTGGTTCATGTGAATCTTCAATTCACTCAGCCTAGGCTGTACTAAAATACCAAAAAGCCCTGGGACCTGGCACAAATCCCTATAGCCCAGGAGCTGCCAACATCCACTAGGCCTGTTTTCCAAGAAATTCTGCCTTTAGGATATTTATTTTATTTCATTGTTCTGGCAATATATGTTGGGTTCCTAGGGGGAAAAAAAAATCGAAAATAGCTTGCTAATGTTTGAAATCTATGCTATTTTGGGATCCAGAATGTTTGTGATTTATCACAAATCTAAATATAGCTCAGCTATGTTTTATGATTGAAAAGTTTCAGAATTGTTATATCCTGGATCATTATTGATGATTGGTATGATTTCCTGTATTCTGTGTATGTTTTGTGCTATTTTGGGATCCAGAATGTTTGTGATTTACTACAAATCCAAATATAGCTCAGATATGTTTTATGATTGAAAATTCTCAGAAATGGTACATTCTGGATCAGTATTGATGACTGGAATGTTTTCCTGTATTCTGTGTATGTTTTTCTTGTCAAAAGAGCATCCAAATATGTTTTTTCTATGTCAAAATTCTTCTGAAAAAGCTACATTTCACCAGAATATTCCAATTGTGATAAATCTCATTTTTCTCCTTCAATCCTTGTGTTACAGATACTCAGAGCTGCCGGGTAATATAGAAACATATTTCCGATTTTTTCGAAAAATTTCCGCCTCAATCCGAGGTGCAGACATGATGGATGCGCAAGTCATGTTCTGGATGACCTTTTGTTCTTTGGGCTTCAGGTCAACAAATAACCATCAACAAAGGTGTTGCCACATAGATGCAAACAGCTCCCTCCATGTGCCTCGGTATTCATCCTTCACATTTAAATTTTATGAAAGATAAACATTTTAGTAGTTTACAAGTAGAACACAACCCAAATTTTCATTTTTCACATTCATGGCACCCTCGCAAGTGGATGGATGGCACATTGTGAACTTGGATGACGTGTTTGAAGCTGCAGACAAACAAATGCAAACTTCAGTTCTCATATGCCAAAAACAACTGAAATTGAGCAAAGAGAGGAAGGGAACACTGCACTGACAAAAATAAAATATCTCAGCATGCTTAATTTACAATTTTGGACCTGCCTCTCTATCAGAAGTTGGCTACAAGTTGTAGAGAAAGGAGTATCTCTGTGTTTGAATGTCAAAAACATATCATTTCAGCAACTTTTAAGCTAATATATGCCAGGTATAGCCTGCCAGCATTCAATGCATATGTAAAAGAGTATTAGGACAGGAAGTATCAAATTTTGAGTGAAATAACACACCTGAAAGTCTTGTTCCCATTTTTTGGTTTTTAGGAGGGTTTTTAAACATAGAATTGTGTTGGGAAACCTTTCTCTGCTTGCCTAAAATTCAGGGAATCAAATTCACCTGATCTCAGCTAAAGGTGGATGCCAGTATAATCTTTCTAAGCACTATATTCATTTTGATATTGAAGGATTTGTTGTGAAAGTCATGGAATAGAGTGCATTTCATCCGACTTTAACTATACTGTGTCCCCTAAAATCATCCAATGGCCATGGAAGTTACATAGATATCTTCAGAATGAAAACCCAAATGGATTCACAAATTTTCATGGAAATCAGAGCATTGTGTAGATACAGGTAATGGAAAGGTGAAGAGGGTCACAATAAAGCAACTGTAAGTGCCGGAATCTCATGTGTAGATTGAAATTCTTCCGACTTTTACTCCCTGCCCAGTAAATACATATTGCTACCTATCTCAGATGTTAGTACTACTCCTTAGAACCTTTAATTTCCTTTTTTCATATTTCTTTCCCCTCAATAACGAGTGCGCGAGCCAGTGCGCACAGCTCTTTCAGTGCTTGGAATTTTCCGAGCACTGTTGATGCGTGGTTTGGCATGCCATGTCTCCACCACTCTGTCCACCTTCCGTTCAGCAAATGCCTCGTCGTCGGTCCACTGCCACTCCACCAACCAATCATCCTCAAATTCAAGCTCTCGCTCGAGTCATCCTCTATCGAGCGACCACCCCTTGATGTTTGTGGAGAACCACCAGATTACGTTCGGGATTTTAGAGGGAAGGACTTGAGGATGTTCGCTACATGCGAACACTATACTGGTGAGATTATCTTACACAAATACCCCATCGTCTCTCATTGGGTCATCCAATCGCGCCACCAGAAGAAAATGGTTTACGTGTCACACCAACAGTCCATCCGGGTGTATCGACTTTCAGGACAACAACACCCATGACACCAACACTTGATGACAACGACGATTTACCATGCCACCCTCCATCACGGATCGCTCACCAGCGAACAACCACAGTCCCCAAGTGCCCACCACCCATGAATGGCGACAAGCGCCCACCATCACCACCACTCCACGAATGTCAACGTTGACTTCCAGGGCAATGCCCATGACACCAAGGCCCGACGACAATGACCATCGACTGTTACCACCGTCCACTACGGACCACCCACCAGTGAACAACAAGAGGCCACGAGTGCCCACCACCCACGGACGGCGATGAGTGCCCACCATCACCACCACTCCACTTGAACGACAATGGGGGACAAGAGCACATCACCAGCACCATCAACAGCCCAGGTGAGTTGATGTTAGCCCCTCCCCCCATTCCCATACTCATACTCATCCGAAGTGCCACGTTGCCAACAGCCACCTGGCAACCAAACAATGTACAATGACTCTTTCATCGTTCGGTGTCATCGGATCGACACAGCACGCCGACAGATGACCAACAAGACTTCGGACATCACAAGGACAGGTCACCAATGAAACAGGACAATGTCACCAGGGAACGACGATGCAATGACAACACGGAAACAGGCCAACCGCACCAGAACACCCTAGACAAACGACTTGACAACGTGGTAACGACCCAGGACAAAAACGACGCAACTATGACCCAGGACAAAAAGGATGCGACTATGACCCAGGATGACAACAACGTGACTACGAACCAGGACGACGACCACATGGCGATACGACCATCAAGAAGGATGGTAGGGTTTACACGCAGCAGCATGCGAAGGGGTGAAGGCGTATCCAGCGCGACAGGCTAGTATCCAGTGTGATATTCACACACGGTTCACTCGCCTCTGGTACCCTTTACGCGTGATGAGGACAGTGGTGAGGGAAGCGCGATGGTCCTCGATCCGGCCGTCAAGGCATTGTTGGAGGACGATGACTGAATTATCATGTAGCTGACACTGTCCTTCGATTTTCTTGTATAAAAACATTACATATGAGTCAATGTAACATTTAATCTACTTCTCCTGCTCTTATATTGGAAGGGTGGATTGGCCTGGGTGATTGGTAGCCACTTCAACCATTGTTTACATTTGTGTACCGAAGGCATCGTTCAAATCTGCATAGGAAAGTTATGTTGTCTTATTCACCAGGACAGTGCAAAAGACCAAAGTTATAGTACAGGAAAGAGAGGAAATGAATTTAGCTTGCCATATATACCATTTTGAGGAAAGCCTGGCAGACATGGAGGTGGCCGCACAGTATCAAATCCACCCAACACCACTGTTTACTATTGTGTACCAAAGGCGTCAAAAGGCCAACATCATCCGAAACAGGTTTGTCGAATCCAGCTATCATGGTTGCAATCGACGGAGGGAAACTATTCGGAAGTGTCAGAACATTATTAAAGATAGTGTTTAAAGGTTCAGTCCATAGTAAACACTAATTAAAGATATATTGGGTGAAGTTTCAGAGGTTCTTTCTAGAAAAAACAAAGCTGTAGAGCAGAAATATCTCCTCAGATTTAAAACTGTTCATTATTGACATATATTTAGACATAAAGAAGCAAGATCTATTATCGACTGAAATAAATATATCTACTGCAAAAACCTATGCTTAGGGCCAATGCATGGATGCACCCTCCCAGCAATGGACTTAGGTGGGTGGGTCTAGTCAATATGGTATATGGCTACAGCTAAGGGTGATTCACTGAGATATCAGTTGGGAGGGAGTGAGACAATGACCTGCTTGAAGAGGTCATATGTGTCATGAACATTCGGGGTGATGTTGCAGCGAGGAAGGTGTTCACGAAGGAAGGTGGTGAGTGCGGGTATGAAGTCAACAGCGCTGAAGTCGGAAGCTAACCGTGAGATAGGCACATTCTTGAAGGGTGCCTTCTTGGCAATTGTGTACGACGTTGTGGGCGCATCCAGGGTGGATGTGGGAACGTCCACACCAGTGTTATCATTGTCCTCTCCATCCACCCCATCATCTACCCCACTCTCACACAGCATGGCTTCAAGTCCACTCTCAAGCCACATCACATAGCCCTCCCGCATCCACATCACCTCTTGCCTTTGCAGCCACAGCACCATTTGCTCCGTCAGGTCTCGTTTGTTGCTAGTGCGATATGCCTCCTTTGCAAACTCGATGTGCAGGTGCTCGGGGGATTCAGAATTGTAGCTGTCTGTGGAACTGAGGGCACAGATGGCGTTGATGTAGTGAAGGATGGCATGGAGTTTGGGTATGTTGAAGTGTTCTCGAAAACCAAGGCGGATGAAGATTGCTTTGTGCTGATGAAATGTTTTCAGACAGTTTTCAAGTGTGTTGAGAGAGGTGGTGGTGTGGGATTGAAATTGAGAGTAGTAGATGAAATCAATGAGAGTGCATGCAACACTGAAGACCTCCCAGCTGACCGCACCAGCCAGAACACTGAGAAACACCTTCTGCATTTCTTTATGCTCAGTGCCGGTCCACTGTGACACACCCGAAATCCCTTTCTTGAAGTGACAAAGGCCAGGGCTTCCAGACATGGCTTTGAAGCATGCATCAAGCTCTTCCGCGCCGATAAGGGTTGTGCACCACTCGACAAGGTAGTCCTTGAATACACCCTTGTGAAGTTGGTGGAGGAGGTCAGGTGTGAAGCAGGAGAATATGTCGCAGTGGGGGAGATCAGCCCAGAATGGTGAGTACACAGTGCGCAATCCCTCGTCGTCAAACTCCTTTGTATCCTTACCTCTCTTGTGTTCATCTAGTATCTCCAACGTGGCCCTGACCTCTCGAAAAAGTGATTCGACCGGACTGCCGTGCTCATCTGAATCAACGAGACAGTGTGGGCACCTATTTTCTTTACAGC
Organism: Laccaria bicolor S238N-H82; assembly: GCF_000143565.1. Taxonomy (NCBI): domain Eukaryota; kingdom Fungi; phylum Basidiomycota; class Agaricomycetes; order Agaricales; family Hydnangiaceae; genus Laccaria; species Laccaria bicolor. The sequence goes on from NW_001889875.1 coordinate 816,114, forward strand.
ATGCAACCAGGCACTGCTCTGGATAGTCGGCGACGTACACAGCCAGGAGAGGGTGAACTCTCCGAACTTTACCATCTGTGCATACCATCTCAATGCCCTCTTTCCCAGCTGCTATGAGCCCTGCAACAATCATTGACATACACTTGTGGAAAAGGCAGTACCCATTCAAGGATCACATGGCCTCCAAATAACAATGAAGTTTGGCCACAGGGAGGTAGCCAATGAGAATTGTCACATGAGACGAGGTTTGTTTTCTTATGTCCTTTGAAATATTTCCGATGGTCAGGTAGACTGGCCAGGCTTTCTTATCACCTTGAAATTGCATGAGCTGGGTTTAAGGATGAGTGCTGCTATAGTTGTGCTGTCAGGTAATTTATTATTTTCTTCGTGCTAATCATACGGATCTGACTGATTTTATGAAGAACTTCTCACCTGGGTATTCCACCACCATTCGGCTGTCTACATCTCATCAAGAACCCTCTCCTTGCCCTCTTTATCCGAGAACACCTGTTCGGGAATGAACAACATGAATTTCTTGAAGGCCAGATTTCCCACAAGCTCCTTTACGCACTCCACTGGATCTCTCCACCACAGCTCCAGCTCCTCGACAAGTGGCTGACCATCATCTCTGATGAGGTCACCTTTGGCTCTCAAGATTTCACATTTCCAACTAGGGCCAGTGGGCAACACATCAACTTCCTTCAAGAACGTATAGTTGTTATGGAAAGAGAGGTTACTTCTCTCACGAACATAATCAATGTGAGGGTGAGCAAGCTAATAATCAATGTGTCTTGCTTCTTTTACTCACGATTGGCAGCTTCAAATATTCATCAGTTGAGGTTTGTCCCATATTGGCCATCAGCCACGTCGCCAGCTGCCACTCCTCCTTGCTTGCAAATGGCTCCCAAGGCTGCTTCCCATCAGCAGTCTGCTGCTCCAACAACATCTCAAACTTGGTTTTTCTGTTGCGAATAGGTGTTGCAACAGGACATGGGTAAGGCCTCACAAAACAGGTGTAGTGTGGCCTTGGTATGGCTGTGTCTTTGTCTTCAACTTCTTCAATGTGTGCGCGTTTACTTTGCGGCTGAACAGGAACTGAATCGATGGGAGGCATGAAATCATCTGCTGCCTGCATTCCAGTGTCATCGCTGTCATCGAGTATGTGAGGTGGTGGTGACTGTGACCGTTCTTTGCGTTTACGGCTATGAGGGCTGGGACTCCCATGAATCACAGTAAGTTGTTCATTGTATGCCTTTTTACAGGCTGGTGTCGATTGGATATGTTGATTGATGGCTTTCTGTGTAGGTTTTGGAGTGTAGCAATGAGGGCAGCGAACCGCAGGCATCGTTGGCTCGTCGACGAAGGTTACACAAAAATTCTGGACCTTGGTGTGGTAAGTTATCTGTATTGGTCATTGTCTCAACTGCTGATGAATGTATAGTCAGGTAAACGGCAGGTCTGACCTTTGGCCCACTCAGTTGTGCTGATGAATGTGAAGTCTGGGCTCGACAAAATTCAAAATGCTATTGGCCCATTCATTCTGCAGCCCCTTTCAGCCCCTTTCCAACTCTCTCCTCAACCATGACCAAGTCATGTCCTCAACGTGTTGTCGACGTGTTGTTGATGCATTAGTGTTTGTTGAATGTTTGGATTCTATCCATATAAAAGGTCGCCAAAATGCTTGTGAGTCCTTACTTCTCTCATTTTGAACGACATACTCCCATTTTACCTTACCTCACAGTGTTCACTATTCTCAAATCACACCATCTTCGTATCCTGAACAATGCCAACTGCTCGCAAGACTTATGCTGGTATGTTGTGTCATACAATGTCAGTGTGTGTCATACTTACCCAAGGTTCTTCTAGCTGTGGTGAAGACCACTGCCTCTACAGTGACACCCACCTCCCGTAGCCATGAAGAAGAAGATAATACCTCAATTACATCTACTAAACAACATGATCTAATACTTTATACCCAGATACTCACAATCACACTGGACGTACATCCTCCAACAAGGAGAATGCAGGTGTGTAATTGCTTACTAACTTCCCTCCTCATCTAATTTGCCTCCCTTCAGCTGTAACTGCTGATAAACGAGCTAGTGAAGGTCATGTACGTAAACCTTCTGAGAAGGTAGCCAAACAACGTAGTTATCTCTACTTATGGCACTAGGTATCTGTGACTAACTATGTTCTCAAGTGGCTGTCATGCAGGAGAAGGATCGCCTTGAAAAGGAAAAGGAAAAAAAAGTGAGAAGAGCAGAAGAAAAAGAAGGCACGCAAGGAGACCAGAGAGGCGGGGGAGCCTCACACTAGTGACGATGAGCTTGAAGAGCTGCCAGATGCCATGGTGAAAATTCATTAACTCTTTTATAATATCTAATCTAACACATTGTTAGTTCACTTCTCATACAGTCACATCAAAACTTGCAGAACTGGCTGCCTGTGCAAGCAGGATTCCACCAGCCCCTGTTCTGGTTCCTGCAACAGTTTCACATGGTCAATCCACCCAACGCCAACCACCTCCATCTCACCTCGAGTCTCCCTCGCACTCTCAGACACCCTCATGCTCCCAGTCGCACTCACACTTGGGCACCCCCTCACACTCATGCTTGGGCTCATACTCCCGCTCCCGCTCTCACCCTCCATCCCAATCCAACTCATGCTCCCTCTCTCGCACTGCTACATCTGCACCAGGACTTCGCTCAGGTTCCCCGCAGTCCGGCAAAAAGCGTGCTCACTTGCTTGACAATGATGGTGATGAAGACGAGGAGGACGAGGAAGCTGATCATCACCATGATCTGACTCCGGCTGTTGTCCATGCTCAGAAACTCACCAATGACAATTCGCAACCCAAAGCTAGAGACTATGACAGTATAACCCAAGACACCATCCTCGCCACAGCAAGCTACTACCGCGTGTTTCTTTTCACGGAGAATGCTTTCCCCGACTCCACTACTGAACTACAATTTATCCGTTGAGCCTGGAAGCTTGCAAATGATGACTCAGGTATGGAGCACCTGATTCTTGATTCCGACATCGCAAAAATTGTAAGTTTCTCTCTCTATGCTTCATCAATAGTACATTAATTTTATTTTTTCAGATCAAGGCTCATGGATCTCAAGCCCGCGGCAAGGCCAAGTCCAAGACCCAGTCCTTGGTCGAAGTTCTTTACGGGTTCGATTCAGGTTGTGGCAAATCAGCGATAAAAAAAAACTGCGATAAGGCTGAATGCCTTAAGCTTGAAAAGGGCTTTGTTTACAAGGTAATGAATGTGCTCGCTACTTCCTCCACCTTTTTACGCTCTTTCTGTTCTAGGAACTCGAAGACCTCAATGATCCTGAGAGTCATCGCAAGGGGATGTACCAGCACCCCATCATTCAAAAAGCCATCAATTGCATGTGGTTCAAAAACCGACGTGACGAAGGAATTCTCTTTGAGACTTTTTTCAAAGGCATGCCCCTTCCAGCAATTGCGCTTCTCTTGACTGCAGTACATATTCTTTTTTATACTACACTATATTACTCAACCGGCCGGTCTAGATTGAAGCCAATATTGATGAATGGCTGACCGGAATTAGTAGTGTTTAAAGGTTCAGTTCAGTCCGGTTTTTTGCCCCGAAAACGCGCAACTGTGGACCGCAACCGGTCCAGGACCGACCCAGATATTGAGGGAACCGAACCGAACCACCTAGGACCGGTCTTTTGTGGTCCATGATACCGGTTCAGACCGATCCAGACCGGTTTTTTTGCGTATAATTTATTATACCAATATAAACCATTTGTATCTCAACCATTATTACTCTGAAAAATAAACAGGTTATATAAAATAGTAAAGCATATAAATACCCGTCATTCTACCAATTTTCAAGAGATTTAATGAAGATTTGACATAGCTATGACTGAAACTGAATTACATCTCCTAGAGACTTGGGTAAAATATGGATTTGGTTATATCTTTCTCAATTCTTAATCGTTTTTGATGAAACAAAAACCCAATAAAAGGCAATAAACGTGGTTACAAGGCTATGTAACGCACGTGACCGTTTAACCGGTTGCAACCGATTAAAACCGGTCTTTGAATGGTTTTAAAAGATTTTCGAAATGAGGCAACTGGCAACTGGACCAACCCCAAATTGGGGCAACTGCAACCGAAAAAAAGACCGGACCATGGTCCAGTTCAGTTCGGTCCACCGGCTTTTTGCGGTCCTATGGACTGAACCTTTAAACACTAGGAATTAGGGTCGCCACTTCCTTCTTTGCTGATGAATACCGGAACGTCTACACTTCACATTTAAAGTCTCTGGTGGGTTTTGCAGATTATAGCCGTGACCAGGGTATCGTCAAATGGCATCGGCAGCATTGGTACAACTATGGGCAGTAAAGAATTTTACTTTGTTCCATAATACTTGCTTGACTGACAATTCTTTTGCTTATGTCATAGTCAGCATGCTGGTGCACCTTCCGCCTCTCTCAAAGACATTCCTGCTATCCCCATCTCTGCCTTTGCGGCTGCTGTACAGGAGTACGAGGAGAACTCAGAGACGGACAATGATGGTGACATGCTTATTGATTAGTAGTCTCATCTTGTAATCCCCCGAGAGAGGAAATATATAGCTTTTCTGCATTCAATCCAAGCTGGTTCCTAATACCTATATGTGTTATGTCCTACAATACTGTCTATATCTGACTATGTATAACTACAAGACTTCCATATTATAATTCTATGGGGAGCTATGTCGTGAACAGGTAAAGGTACATATATAATTGTAGTGCTTTATAAACTAATGGTAATGCTACAGGGTCCTATATAAAGGGGGGGTTGCAAAAGTGCTACTGTAGCCATGTAAACTATACTGTGCTATGTTGCAACTGCTTTTTTTCCTGATGTGGTTCTTGGATTAGAAGAACTTACTGGCAGCCGGGGGACCACAGATAATCTCGTCGAAGTTGCCAATAAGGCCATTGCAAAGAAGAGCCTTGACCCAAAGGCAATCATTGCGGTTTGTACAGATAACCCAACCATGATGCTTGCCTTTCATCGAAAATGGACAAATCAGCACTCCTGGATTCTTGTGAGTCTATTTACTTTATTTTCAATTGGATTCTCAGGGAATTTTATTTTAGGCCATTCACTGCTTCATGCACAGTATCAACACGATTATTGGTAAAATCGTGAGCTACCCCTCGGTCAAAAAAAATTACTTCGAATTCACAGATCGTTTCCTTCTTCAATTCATCACACTACTGGGGAGGACAACTCGAGAAAATTTGCAAGGAGAATGGGGTAACCTGTGGTCTAAAAACAAACACAGAATCCCGCTTCTACGCCCTTATTCTCCAAGCCCTGAGTGTCCATGAACACAAGATTTCCTTGATGACTCTGTGTGTGCGAGATGATGAACAGCAGTCTCAGGGCAGCCTAACCGCAGTCTCAAAGGATGTTCTCGCCACAATTTTTGATGTCCAGCGGTGGCAACTAACTGACCAGCTGATCCGTGTCTGCAAGCCTTTAGTGGACATTATCGGCGATGTTGAATCTCGAGATGCGTCACTTGCCAATTGTATGCTCCAACTGATCTGGGCTCATTGACAAATCAAGAAATTACCTCACATTCCTGGAGACAATTCACACTTTCTGCGACATGCTCAAAAAATTGTGAATGCCCAGTTTCATGAAATAAACACCGACATTCATTGGCTTACCCTTTTTCTCCATCCTCTTTGCTGCAAACTCGTGATCTCTAACTCACCCCACTCTTGAAAACTCAACGATGCTTATAAAATCTCACTTGGGATTGCATTACTCTGGGGATGGACTAAGGAGATGGCAACGAAATTGGCTGCCGATGTCAAGGCTTATTTTCACGCACAGGCGCCGTTTCAGGGTGGGAAGGGTGATGGGAGAGACTGGTGGAAATCCCTCTTGGTAAATGTCACATCGGACCCTCTCAAAGCCATGGCTGTCAAATTGTTTAGTATTGTTCCCCATGCAGCAGAGGTCGAGCAGTTTTTTTCCAATCTAGGTGGTGTTCAGAGTGTCAAGCGCTTGCGTCTCATGGTTTCTCATATGGAAACATTGGGAATGCTTTGGAACCATTACACACATTAACTTCACGAGGCTGCGCTCACCGCCGGAAAATCAACGTGTCACAAACATGCTCATATGCACACCCAACCTGATGGTGGAATAGATGTAGGGCGGGCAGAAGATTTGGTAAAGGCATTCAATTGGACCCCACTCCCACCTAATTTCAATGCCGACCTCGAGGGCCTTGAAGAGTTGACCAAAGAAGAGCTTGACAAGGAATTGAAAAGATTGGATCACTTATGCCAATGGGGGAGGGAGATGGACTTGACGCGACAATTCCCATGGAAGAGGTTTTTGATACCTCCCATCTCAACAGCATCCAGGCAGGCAATGCACCACTCGCTATCAATGAGGAACTCAATCTACACATTGAAAATGCAGGTCCCCATGATAAATGGGATGCTGCTTTGTTAATGTGATCCCTTGGTGTTAGCTAGAGTTCTATAGTTTTTTTATTTTGTTGTAAATAACTCAGAACTACAATCCCTTGGTGTTAGTTAGAGTTCTGTAGTACTTTTATTTTGTTCTAAGCGACTCAGATCTCATAGAAATTGATTTTTTGCATCTCGCCAATCTCACCACCATTTGCCAGGTTCCCACACCAGCTGCCTCACCATGCCAGCGAATGGTGAATGCTTTGGGAGGTTTCGCCATCAACACTACCAAAACTACTCATATCTCATCAGTTGTGGGGTAAAATTCTTGGCAGTGATAGCAGTGACCTAACAGAAATTCTAACAAGAAGACTGACCACTTGTCAGGGACTCTGGAGGGGTTGGTGCAGAGACTGAATATGGTTGGTCACTAATCAATTACCATTTTTGGCAACTATTAATGAATTTATTTACCCGAAATGGAATGATAAAAGTTGCTGATTTTCATGGGATCATAACCCTTTCATCAAAAGGAGTCAATTGCACTATTTTTCATGATTTTTGGATGAAATTTAGAGGTCCGCCAATATTTTGAGGCAGAAAAACCTTATTTTGGTGATTTCTGAGGGATTGGCTTGATAGAATTTGATGAAAGTGGTATGGCTGGAAAGCTCTTGTGAATCTGTGTCAATTCCAACTATTTTGGGGGCTTTTTAAAAACATTAATTTTTTGATGACTTTGCTTGTCTGCAACTGTAGTACTTACTGTAGGACTAATTTATCCAGATAAACTTTTTACAGTCACAGACATTTGAGAAACACATTGTGTCAGAGTTATAATTAGATCACCCCAAAACTCTGACAACTTGATATATCAGCCAACCCAATCATTCCATTTGCAACCCCCTCCCATCCTCCAAAATGCTCATATGCCCCCTCCCTCCCCTCCTCCCTCTCAATCACTGATACAAATTAACCATATAAAAATTGAATGATGTTACCATCAGAAGAGTAGATTGTGGTTTCTGCAAGTCCATCGCATCAGCAATCAACTCTCTGGGAAAGCACTCCCAAATGACAACTGGCTCTATGCTCTAAAGAGGAGGAAAGATATTTCTTCACTTTGAAAAGGCAAGTGAAATGTAATAGAAGTACAAAATTTTCACTCTCATGACTGTGAGGAGCCGTCGTTCATCATGTGCATGCTGTACAACATCGCTTCATCTGCTGCACTTGGGGTAGTAAGATCGGGTTCTTTCTTGCACCATTTCCAATGTTTTTTCCAATCCTAGAAAGTAACAAAAAAAAATCCATGAGATGCTGAACAAGTAAGAGAGGATGAAGAGAGCTTGCTGCTTTTTGACATTCTCTACTGCAATATTGTGGTTTCCGGATACTTGCGCAGGAGCCTGCGCATTGAAGGAGCGACCCCTTAAGCTTCATCATTGAGCAGTGCGCACAAATTTGTGGCTTGTGCAGCTGATAACCTGTTGCCTCCTGAAAGGTTTGGTGGTGTGCAAGCTCCTCCCACAGCCCCTGGTCGTATGTGGGCTGGAACTCGGTGCTGATTTTCAAGCTAGTCTCCACCACAAAGTTGCACGTAAATGAGAAGTGACCCAGGCAGCAGCTTTGTGCTGCAAAGTGAAGGCCTGCAACCCAGCAGTGGAAGGCTCATTCATACCCTGCCAACTCTCACCCTGTGGGTCATCACAGCTTACAAAAAGGTAGCACACAAGGCTGGCTATGACACCCTTCTTCTTGGGTGGGAATGGTCCTTCGTAGACATGTCAGATCAGTGTCGGATCAGTTTGGCACCCTGCTGGACATCGACATCAGTGTCTACACCTGCCCATAACCTGTTGTGTGTCATCAGTGGGTAAGAAAGAGATACATTGAACATCTCACACCAGATGGCCAGTTCCAGCATGTCATCAACATTCCCCTGCAGAGCCCTGATTGTCACCAAGGCCGTTAGCCTCAGCCTCACCTGGCGATTGTGACAGCTCTTGGAGATGTCCCCCCAATTGGACGGGGTGTAGTTGAATTCCATCGGTTCATCTTGAGAGTTGACCACATAGGACTTGGTTGCTGGGGGGAAACAATTGGTGTAGCAGATAGCATACATACTTGCAGAATCATTCGAGCAACCATGCTTGAAAACTAGTTTTTCAGAGGTTATGTAGTTCAAGAAGGTGGAGTCTAGAACCATTGTAGGATTGGACTTTGATGGATAGAAGCAAACAAGGCGTGTGATGCATGACAGTGGAATAGGGAGTGGGGCATTCCCCCCAGAGAGGCATGTGAGCTATAGCTTAGTCAGCTAGTAGAGTAGAAGGGCATGCAGAGACAGCAATCACCACAACTTCACCACACATCTGCATCGTCAGAAGCACTAGAGCCCATTCCACCTGGTGATGAGAGCATGATCTGTTCTTTAACACACCTACTGCTTCCATTTGAAAACATCCTTCTATCACCGTCTTAAATCCACCATCTCACATCAACATCACACGTCAATGTCATACTGCCCAATGCCTCACATCCAATGTCCCACGTCCTAGAGACTGTGCCACAACAATCACACCCTCATCCAACACTTCATCAGGTGCATCGACACCATCTACCAAAAGCTCACTCACCCTATCACTGCCTGATTCAGCCTCTCCATTTGAGGACCCCTTTGAATTCACGCCAAACCCCAGTCGGATCTCTTGCAACAACACAATCAGTCTAACCTCGTCAAACCACCACAGGACCATCCGCCCATCATGGCAGCCCCAATCACCATCCATAGTTTTAGCAGTGAATCAGATGATGACATCCAATCTGGTGAGTTTTTGAAGACATTCCGTCACTTCATAATGTGGGCCCACATCTCAGATAACAACCTCATTATCAAATCCTTTGGAGACAACCTGAAGTTTGTGTCCCCTGTGGACAAATGGTTCAAGGAATTGACCAAGAAGACCATGTGGAAGGAGGTGGAAGCCGAGTCCTTGACTCGCTTCCTACCCATCGAGAAAGCCAAGAGGATGGAGACAGAATTGGAGAGGGAGTTGTGTGAGTTGAGGCTGAGAGTAGAGGATCTTGGGAAAAAGGAAAAGTATGTGGGCAAGGAGGTGTACACTCACGTTATCTTTGCAGAGAAAGCACTCAGCCTGGCAAAGCAAGCTGAGATCAGCAACAGCTCAAACTTGATTTGGAAGGTTCAAGATGAGCTTCCCGACATCATGCACCAGAAGGTCAAGGAGACCTATTCGACCTGGACTGAATTTTGTACAGCTATCAAGGAGGTGGAAATGGCTCGTATACAGGATGGGGTGAAGAAGCATCAGAAGGAGAAGGAGGAGAAGGAGAAGACAGAGGCGGCCATAGCAAGCCTACATAGTGTTCGCAGGTCTGGTTCAGTCCGGTTTTTTGCCCTGAAAACAGGCAACCGCAGACCGCAACTGGTCTAGGACCGACCCAGATATTGAGGGAACTGAACCAGACCACCTAGGACCGGTCTTTTGCGGTCCATGGACCGCGTTCAAACCGATTCAGACCGGTCTTTTTGCGTAAAATTTGTCATACCAATATAAACCATTTGTATCTCAATTATTATTACTCTAAAAAATAAACTGGTTATATATCATAGTATAACATATAAATACCCATCATTCCACGAAATTTAATGAAGGTTTGACATAGCTATGACTGAAACTGAATTACATCTCCTAAAGACTCAGGCAAAATGTAATGCAGCAACTGTAAATTATTTGATGCATACCATATATTGATAGATGGTGAGTATATTTTTATACTTAAAATGTCAATATCCAAAAATTGAATCAAGCAAAATGATGAAAGTTTGAGTGAGTTAGAATTAAAGTCATTCTGGTACAAGTTGCACAAACAAGTATTTGTGCCAAAATGGATTTAGTTATATCTTTCTCAGTTCTTAACCGTTTTTGATGAACTAAAAACCCAATTAAAGGTAATAGACGTGGTTACAAGGCTACATAACGCACATGACCGTTTAACCGGTTGCAACCGATTTAAACCGGTCTTTGAACAGTTTTAAAAGATTTTTGAAATGAGGCAACCGCAACCGGACCAACCCCAAATTTGGGCAACTGCAACCGAAAAAAAGACCGGACCATGGACCGGTTCAGTTCAGTCCACCAGTTTTTTTCGGTCCTATGGACAAGACCTGTAAACACTAAGCCTACAGTGCTTACACCTGCAGGGGCAACATCACCTATCAGCTGCACTCACGCCCTCAGTATTGAACGCCAGTCAAACCCAGCAGTCGTCAACCCTGTGAGGTCAACGTAACAATACCCCACAATCCAATTCAACCAACACGAACACATACACAAGCCCGTCAGGCAGCCAAGGCAACCTGCCCTGCCCGACTCCCTCGCCAATCACTGAAGCTGATCAAGGCACATTAATCTGCAGCCTGGCCCTCTACCCCATGCAACCCAACACCAAAGCAGGCATTGTAGCATGGCATGCCCAACTCAGGGAATGGAAGACAAATAATGGTGAAACTGCCAAGGTTACAGTAAACACCGGGTTTCCAGTACAACCTGGGGGTGCAGCCCCTGGTTCAGGAGAGTGCTACAGATGTGGAAGGGGAGGACATTGCAGCAACTGCAAGCCAGCGAAAAACCAATCTGCACAAAGAATTGATCTTGTAATTCATGATGTGGAGAGTTTTTATACATACTTTTCCAAAGGATTGTTGGGATCGTACAGCCCATTGTTTAATCCATAGTCCAGCTTATCCTCAAATCCAGGAGTAAACTGGCATCAAAGGAGGGTCCACACTATCTCAGGCTTTATGTTAGACTTTCCGAAACACCAGTGATGCTGTAAGGTGTCTCATAACGAAGGGTAAAGCTGGTGACGAATGTTGGTGTGTATGTTGGTGACAACGTACATTTCCCATCTGGGGTCACTCTGTGTAATAAGAGGAGAGCCTAGAAAGAGTTAACTATATTGCAAACCAAACTTGAGAATCTCGCACCTCCTTTTTTCGTGCAGCTTCAAGATAATAGCTGCCTATGAGTTGTGGGTTACAATTCAACCACGAAACCTTGAGCCACTGCAACTCGCCAGGATATGGGTCAAATCCCAGGTGCAGCCATAAACCAAACTGCTTCCATTTAGTGTTCGCAGGTCCAGTCTACAGGACTGAAAATATACATAGGACTGAACTGGACTGAACCACAGTCCAGTCTTTTCCAGTTGCCAGTTGCCCACATTTGTGATCAGTCCAGTTGCCAGTTGCCATGTTTTTGTAAATATATAAAAACCGAAAAAGACCGGTTTAGACCGGTTGCAACCGGTCTTTCGTCTCATCACATATTGTACCTTACTCGTGCACATTTTACTTAATTTTCGGTCCCTGAATCATCAAAAACGGTCAAGAATTGGTTGAGATATGGCCAAAAACATTTTTATACGCAATTTGAATGTATGTTCTCTCCGTTTTCACCATATCTCAGTCAAATCTTGACCGATTCGCTTCAAATCTTGGCCAGCGTACGGAGAATTAAATTATCTATCTACGCATGCTATGTACGTGAGGTAACATTTAATATATCTGGCACAATAAATTTTTCAACAAAAGACCGGTCGCAACCGGTCTGGACCGGTTTTTTTTGCGTTGTGGACCGAAAAAGACCGGTCCAAAGCGGTCCGGTTGCGGTCCCTCAATATTTGGATCGGTCTAGACCGGTTGCGGTTGCCAGTTGCGTCGTTTTGAGGTAAAAAACTGGACTTAACTGGACCTGCGAACACTACTTCCATTTGTCGTGCTGGTCGCACAACCAGATATCCATCACCCTGGCTGACCAGAACCTTTTCCGATGGAAGCACTTCCGTTTGCAAAAGTTGATGGCTTCTGGCACCATGAGGTTGAGATATGCCAAAACCATTTTCCTAGATGAAAGCAAAGAATAAGTCAACCCAAGATGAAAGAACAACAGACATACTTGGAAACTTTCAGATGGTAGTCTTGACACAGTGTCACCACCAGTTGCCATGCGCCCATAGTGGGAAAACAATCCTTCACCTCCTTCACAAAAGGAGCAATCGTGTGGAAGGTATGCTTTTGCTGTTGAGTACCCAGAAGGCCCCATTCCTTTCAATGCCACTCCAAGGAACGTTTGCTAAATCAATATTAAGTCCCAACTGTCGTACGACATAAATACAAAGACTACTTCACCTGAACCCAAAGCTTGCACTATCAAAGTGATCACAGGCATGTTCAACAATCTTTTCATCACTCAGGCCAAGACGCCAGTAGTACAGCACCATGGGAAATAGATCTTCATCCAAGGCTATAGAGAACTGAGAAATGAAATGGAAAAAGACAACAGGCAATGTACGAGTGGGTTTGCACTGATTGGAATGGCATTGGGTCTTCCTCAGAAGGGGATCATCTGAGTTGGTCCTCAAGCTATTCATTCTTTGTATTGTGAAGAGGAGGTGGCAATTGGAACACCAGTCAAACTCTCCCCACACTTAGAGTTGAATTTGCATTCAACCGTTCAAGGATATATTGCACCCACAATTTAATCAACTATTTCTTTATTCTACACATTATAATTCTATATTATTATTAACCAGCATGACATCAGCATTGAACAAACAATGGCATCTATTCGAAAACCGAAGCTGGCGGAAGACTGTTTCCATAAGCTCACATGCAACTTCAAATCATGAGACCCTCAGGAATGATTGGCACTTAAGTACAATGAGCGGCTAGCGAAGATGGGGCTTCTGTCATTGAAGAATGTGTGTGGAATGAAATAACATGGTCTGGTGAAGATCTTTTGATGATTCTTGGTCTGGTTGGAGCAGGTTCGAAGTGTTGAACATTGGACAAGGAACCTTGGAACAATGAGAGTAAGTGCCTGGGACAGGCGTGGTGGCAGTACTGTTTCAAGTGCCTAAGAGCCTGTTCAGTACAAATCACTTTCGGGTCCAGTTCAGATTTCAGTTGAAGCTCAGTGTGATGACAATCATGTGCAGTGTGACGCTGTCAGGCATCGTGATCAGATCAGCTAGTGCCAGTTATTATATTCAAAACCGAAAGGTTCTAGCCATTTATTTTTTAAATACAATAACTGTTGTTTAAAATAAACCAATTCCGACTATTTTGAAGAAATATTGCTTGAAATATGATTGAAACAGTCTTATTTTGTCCTGAGTTTAATTTTCAGCCTTGCAAGCTGACTGGGTTGCTGTAAAAACCTCCAAAACCTTGCCAAAGTTGTACAGTCTCTAGTTATGAACCAATTTATTATATTTAGCCAGGCTCATATTATTGGGTATCCAGGCACTACAGTGTCTTGCATAATGCTTTGCAGCACAAATTTTTTCAAATCGTATTTGATTATATTTGTAGTGGTCACAAACCAAGGCCCAATGAAATAATCCCAGGCCTGAGTGTGACATATTAGGTCCAGTTTAACACAGCCAAATACCATTTTAAAAAATTCACGCTGCAAAGCATTATGCAAGGCACTGTAAATGTGGGGGTCTGTTTGACCATTATTTGTTCCATCCACCGGGTTCTTAATTGCCGAGTGCTGATGGCATTACATAAGGTCACCCATCAGTTGAACTTCAACTGAAATCCGAACTGGACCCGAAAGTGATCTGTACTGAACAGGCTCTAATGTGATCAATGTGTGATCCTGAAATTTCTCTGAGTGCACTCCGCAAAGCCAGTGTCTGTGTGGCACTGAGTTAGATCGGTTATATGGGCATGCTCGACTCCTCAAATGGACCCTGGCGAACAAAGACATCAAGGATATTTTGTGCTAAGTACTACACTTTGCATTCCAACGTTAAATTATCAGGTAGCTACTTGGTAACAGTGCAAGAAGCCTTGTGCTTTTTCCAGTCCGCTTTTTGACATGGGGCAGAGCAGTACTTAGCCACCTTACAGGCACCACACGCCAAAAGTTTCGGTTTCCGCAGTGTTTGCATCGATCCTCCCCAATGGTATCACTGTTCGAGGTTTCCAACTTGGAAGAGAGTGGGTTATTCACAAACGACGTGCTGAATAGGGGTGCAAGCGCAATCCTGGTAACAAAAGGTGCGAAGTCTTTCCAGGCTGAGGTTTGAGAGAACGGCCCAAGATTTTTTCCCTGTCCGCATCCACAGAGGGGACTCTCCTCATAAGTATTCGACGGACACTGGAATCCCTTTCGAAATGTATTCGCAATTCACGGTGTGTTTCCATGTACGGCACCTCTCTGCGAACGCAGGGAGAAGCTGTTTCCAAGCAGTAACTTCATCCTCAAGGGTTACAACTTGCTGCAGATTTGTTATCTTTCGGAGGCCTGGGGTAATCAGTGGCATGATAGAGTGGGTCAAGGGAAGCACGCATGCGTCCATGACCACTGTATTTGATGTCAAGTCGAGTTTGACTTCACTGACAAAGATGAGAGTGCGATCCGTCAAATTTTTGAGATCGATTCTTTTTGTGAGTGAATATGCCCGTGTATGTGAAGTATCGAAATTCACGCCGGTAAGAGATTCTAATGCTGGGGAGGAGGGATTCTTTAGCTTCAAGGTGCGTGATACCACAGGCAAACTTTGAATTCCATCCAGATTGTCTGGACGATGGCGGGTGACAAAAACATGCTGTCTTTCCTTGCGTCAGTAGTGGACTCTGGCTCTACGACTCGGATGCAACGCATCAGATAGGATATAAGGTTAATACAGCAACGACACAATGATATAAGATGCATATGCAACGAGACACCAAATGAAGATAAAGCAAAAGTAATAGCAGAGTCCATCCAAATAAAAACGAGGGATGATGCGGATGAGAATCGTCTCCATATATATAATACAGAGGATGAATGTTGAATGCCAATAGATATAGTCTCACGTGTCATCGAGTCTACTCACACAGAAATGCGAAAGGGAAAGCAGGTACTTCATGACGATGTAGGAGCTGGAGAGTTCCGCGACGTGTCTGATAGAGGCTTTGCTTCCCATGGAGCAGGTATCCGTGCCACATCAGCCAAGTTCTGGTCGGCTCTCGCGTCGTTCAGACGATCGTGGTCATTCATGCCCATTCGGGCACGACACCGCAATAACCGCAGTTTCGTGCGTTTGATCCCTGTAACATGGAGGGCTATCAGAGGACGCTCTAGAAGGACTTGAAGCAAGGCAGCGTACAGGTACCGATTGTTTCCCGATCCTCATCCATGTATGGATTACCCGTCTGCAGTAGGTCGTCTTGTAGCGCGTAAAGGCACCACAAGGATTCTTCGTATAGCTTCTCGCATTCGTCTGGGCTCGTCGCTTGGTCGAGGAGCTCCTTCCGAGCAGCTGTTCGGCTCTGAAGGCAGGGGCGTAAGTTGGTTGACGGTACGACAATCTCGGACCTACCAGAACCAGAGCACGATCATACACAAGTTGGTCAAGCCAACTCTTCGGGCCATCGTACTGAACAGGCAACCATGTCTTCACCAAGGCTGCGCGGTCATTGCACTTGATGAAGTGGTCTTTGAACCAACACAGCGCTATCCCAACGTCGTCAGTAGCACTAGAGAGGCCAGGAATAGTCTTACCATCATCAAACCCATCACTGACGACAAAATTCCCATCCGGATGGCACATCTTCATATGTTCCTGGAAGTTCCCCAGCTTATTGATGCCCTTCTGCGAGAACGACATGAGCAGCATGTACACTGCGACACATGTAACGGCATTGTGTTCCGCTTCTATGTCAGCGTGTTTCCGCCGTTTCGCGTGTTTCTCTGCCTCGCCCTCGCGTTTGATGAACTTGGTAGGATCGGGTAGAGGCTCTAATAATCAGATTAGCACACAGCCAACACAGGAGAGGGGACAACTAACTCTGAGGCACCGCCTTGACGTACTCATACATCTCATCCGCCCAGTGCGTAAGCACGTCCGTCTTCTGCGCTAGCTCTTCAAGGGAAGATAGCAAATCATCCTCAAGTGGATCCCGCTCCCCTTCCCCGTCCAACGTGATGATCTGCGGCCGTCGAGGCGACGACGGCACACTGCTTTGATCTCTTGACGGAGATGCGCGTGAGTGCCCTGATGAGGAATGTCCAAACAACTTCTTGGACGCAAGGCTCAAAGCTCTATTAAGAGCGTTCGATGCCGCCCGTGAAGCCATGCTGGAAGGGGAGGAGGAGAGAGGTGGGGCAGAGATGTTGGGTGGTGGTGGGAATGTGATGTTGACATTGTTAGCGCCATTGTTGTTCGTGGGTATGGGGTATTCTGGGGGGTAATGGTCCGTTGAGGGTGTTGGAGGAATCTTCCGGTCGTGTAATGGTCGTCGGGGTTGGGATGTGATTTCTAGAGTAATGAGTCAGGTGGGTAACGATGGAGAAGGGGGTAGACGCACCATCGACAGCGCGGTTGAACTCGACAGCTCGAGTATCGTCAACCAGCACGTATTCACGACGCAGCTGGCCATCTTCTTCTGTTTCTCCAGGTATAAAGGAGCCTTCGGTGGAGAGCGGCTTGAATCGCTCATTCGCACCCGTAAATGATGGTCTCCGTGGTCTAGTGACAGGTGCAACGACCTTATCTCGAGATGACGATTGACTGAAAAGATATTAATGGGCGTTTTCAACGAAAGCAAGGCACCCACCTGTCCCTGGGAAGTGCCCCATTTGCAGAATGGGGACTACCATCTCCTTCTTCTGCCCCACCAGAAACCCTCCTGAAATTAAATTTGCTTGGGGGGATCATAGCCTTTGGGTCGAGAACCTCCGGCGGTATCACCCGATGATGTTCGGGAGTCAAGGGTCGCGCAGTCCAAGGCTTGTCTTGTTCAGGTGCAGTCGACGACGAGCTCTCAGCAGGCTCCGGCTCCGACTCCCGCGGTTTCGGAAACTTTGACTTTGCCAGCGCCGTGCTCCCAAAAAACTCTTCAAAGCTTGCGCGTTCGGCCGGGTTCCGTTTCAGAAGTGTCCTGATGAGTTTCTTGACATCGCTTGGAACCGGGGAATCCTCACTTCCACCCCCAGGTGTCTTCGCAGTTGTAGGATCCTCATCAGGGAATTTGATGCCCTTCGAATGTTCAATCTTCTTCAGCAACTCGATGTGATTCAAAGCTCGAAAGGGTGCTTTTCCGACCGCCATTTCATACAATACAGCGCCTACTGACCAAAGGTCAGCTTTGGCGTCATACTTCTCATATCTCAGTATCTCAGGAGCCATGTACAACCTGTTGCAAAACATTAAACGAGATTGAATCATGGCTAATTCCACCCTACTCACGGAGATCCACATAGTGTTTCAGCCATCATCGCATTGGGTAACGACCGTGCAAAACCAAAATCTGCCACTTTAAGGATGGGTACACCTAAAGGGTGCCCACGGGCGAGTTCTTCAGGGGGGGCGGGATTGAGGAGCAGGTTCTAAGATGTCTAAGTTAGAATTATGGCAGGAGGTGAAGGTTTTTACCTGTGGCTTGATATCCCTGTGAATCAAGTTTCGGTGCCGCAAAAATTTGAGAGCACGCGCAAGCTGTCGGAGAAAACTCCGAACGACGATTTCATCTAAACCGCCTGTCCGAGGATGCGGATAGTACTGAAGTGCCGCGCCAGGGGCCGGTATATACTCGAGGCCCTCAACACGACCACGTCTCTTGATGTAATTTGTGAGATCTCCACCGGCGCAATACTCCATTATCAGATAAATGTGCTTGTCCGCGCGTACAATGTCGATTAACTTGGTAATGTGCCTGTGTGATAGTGACTTTAGGATTTGGATTTCACTTTGGAGGTTGTCAAAAAGCTTGGCGCTGAGGTCTCCGCGTTTGACGGTCTTGATGGCGACTTGATGTCGCGTTTCCTGGATATGGTGAGCACAAGCACTGGGATGTTGATTGCACTTCTCACCTCGTGGTATCCCTTATACACCGTCGCGAAGCTCCCCTTCCCCAGAATACTGACTATAACGTACGGTCGCGCTTCATCGTCGTCTACTAACTTGGTTGTTGAGTCGTAGGCGGTCGTCGTCTGTCTTGAAGTCCCAACTGTGGGAGGCATCGAAAGGTAATTAAATTGAGCAACAGTACTCAGTGATCGCGTGGTCTTTTAGGGCTTCCAAAGCTTCGCCAAAAAGCCTGGTACCGCACCGTAGGGACCTTAAAGCATGGGTGCGCTGTTCGGGCGCTGTGGTCGACGTTGAGCTCAACAGGGAGCAAGGCTAAAGGAGGTAGCTGACACATTGTTTGTCAACGAATCCCACGCCAAACAACTGTCAGTCGCATTTGACGTTGCTGAGTCACATTGACATTTCACCGCTCCCCTCCACTTTCCGAGCTCGGCCCATATTCTTGTATGTCAGATGAACCAAAATAGGGACACATTGTGAAATAATTTGCAATATTCGGCACTTGCGAATATTCACATCAAAGCTTGTGCGGAGAATGGGTGAAACAAAGACGTTTAGAGAGGAGAGAAGATTGGTGGGCAGGTGCGCGCTGGCGTTACTCATTCCTTCAAGTTCACCGACAAAGTAAGCTGCAAAAGGTTTCTTTCTTATTCCAATGCTAATTTATCCATACTCTCTAGAACGTCTGTAAATGTTTCACGGTCCCCTCCTAACTGCAACTGATGAGAAATATCAGCCAACCCAATCGTGCCATTCGCAACCCCCTTCAACAGCCCCTCCCATCCTCCAAAATGCTCATAAACCCCCTCCTTCCTCTCCCAAATCTCAAACCGCTCAACCATAAACATCACCGACCCATTAACCATATGACACTGCAACACAACCATCGCCTGCCCTACGCCCCCTTCGTCCCTTATCCGCTCGGACGTGCGCGTGTCGTTCACATGACTCCCGGAATCAGGTAAAACGGTCTTCGTCTCCGCTACGTGTGCGTTCATGATGATGAATGGGCTGGGGACGGGCCCGACGACGCGTTCGACGGCTAGGAGGTTGACGACGAGGCAGTGGGTGTGGATTTTTGATTGGTGGGTGTGGATCTGAAGGGATTCAGTTGCTGCCCATTTCAGGAGCCATTCGTAGGCCTAAGTGCCGGGATGAGTGATGAGGGTACTTTGAGGTACTAGTAAGGGGACGAACGCGGATCCATGAGCCTATATCTACGAACTGGGGCACTCGACATCCCTTTTTATGCGTTGGCCAATCGCTCTTCTGACATTCTTTGCTCTTCAAAACGATATGATTAGTAGATATCGTATAGGCAACCACATCCGAGGGAAACTAGTAATATACTGACGCAATACCGAACGAAATTACACCTCGCACACGCCTTTAGCTTGACACCCTCATAGTCGCTACCCACAAGTGGACATTGGCGCCAACGGCAGATCCGGGTGGGTTTTGTGTCTTTGACGTAGATTCCGAGTCGCGAGTCGATGATAGGCATGTGGTGGCAAGTGAGAGACAAGAGACTCAGAGATGGGCGCGTAGTAAGATCGAGATAAACGAGGTAACGTGACAAGTTGTTCACATTTCCAATCATTGACTAGAACTTGATGCGTATCTCCATTTCTCTTCCATTCCCTGTCAACCTAGCATTCATTCTAGCCCAAAGCAAAATCCCATTTACGGTTAATCATCGTTGAGCTCTTGGAAGTGGAATGCTCGACTTGGACGCCTCGAATGCTCGCTAGCCGATTAAAACCTGCTCATGAAGGCCATCCGTTCGTTCTGCGAGCGTACGCCCAACTCCCCGGTAGATAGTGGTCGTGAATTTGACCAACCGACACGACGGTGCACACTCTGCGCTTCACTGCGAATGCGTCCGTTGTATCATCGACTCATACCCATCAGGTTAGCTATTACTTTACCTTGTCATTTCGCCCCTCGTTGACATTGACAGTGTAATGCAAACTAAATTTCATCAAATGATCGTCCGAATGACTAGGTCAAAAGTGGAATGAACCGGGTGGCGCTTCATAACGTCAATCAAGACAACGAGCTGTTAAAAGACGAAATATCGAACTGCTCCTCCAGACAAGAAGTCACATCTCCGGGGTACGTCTTCACTCTTGTCTACACTTGCCTGGACCAACAGACCTGTCCTTGCCAGTGCCTCGTCATGAACTTCAGATCCAGCCTTATCGCCTTCATTTCTATCTTGCTTGTGGAGGGGGTAGCTGCCGAGTGGTGTGGATGCTACCTCAAAGATGGAGATGACGGTTTGTTTTTAGTTGGAAGGAGGGATCTGTGGAATGAAAAGTACTCCACGGAGTGCTGCAAATCAGTAACTGGGCGTGGTCTCATGAATGGTGGCTGGTTAGGCCTTTACATAACGGGAAAAGATTGGTGTGATGTTGGCATGACGGGCTCGTACTTGGATTGCTGTGAAGGGAAATCTCAACCAGGGGGTTCTACAATCGTGGGCTATTGCAAGTAAAGAGTCAATCAGATGCTTCGAATTATACGATAGAAATTGGGATTTTACAACAAATACAAGCTTTAGACCCGTGCCTACGGCACGGCACTCGCTAATGCTCGGCCGTTCCTCCAGCACTGGTCACAGCTTGCCGGGGGCACGCCCCCTGGACCCCCTGGTACACATCTTTAATCCCAGTTTTGGTACTCATCTTAAATCCCAGTTCTGGTACACTTCTTTTATTCCAATCTCTATATCCATTCACATACACTTATTTACAGTAATTAAAAAAATTGTACAAAAATCATAGCATAAATCTACAATATCAAATTTAGTCAAGAAGTACCTCAGGATATACAATATTTTTGGTAACAGGACTTGGAAGTTGATCATCCCATATTATCTTGATGTTATGAACAGAAGTTACTCGTGAAACTGCAACATAGAACTGCCCATGGGTGAACACAGCAGATCGAGCATCTATCCCCACATAATTCACAGATTGTCCTTGTGACTTGTTGATAGTCATAGCAAAACACAGTCGAACTGGAAATTGTAGACGTTTAAGTTTGAATGGAACTTGGGTCTCATTAGGAATGATTCCCATCCGAGGAATGAAGATCAGCTCTCCAGCATGTTCTCCAGTGAGAAGTCAGACCTCCAAAACTTGTGGTGTTGCACGTGTTAAAATACCACGTGATCCATTGCAAACCCCATCTCCTGGATTGATGTTTCGCAGCACCATGACAGGACACCCAACCTTCAGAGCAAGTTTCGCAAGAGGTAACCCAGAGCAGTTGATGCTGTTAAGATATTCCACTGGGTACATTAGAATACCCTCTTCTCCATGCCCCTCATTATCTTCAATTGAGTCTGCACTCTGGAACACTTGAAGTTCACCTGGAAAGCGGTTGAGGATAGCATGGTTAAGCTCATCAACATCATCATTGCGACTGGAGAGAATAGTGCGTTCAGAAAAATAGTGATCTTCAGGATGAGGCAATAGACCAATTCCAGGATAGATAGTGTCAATCAGAGACTGGACTGTGTTTTCTGCACATTTGAATGATTCTGGCAAAGAGACATCATCTGACTCATTTGTATGTCGGCCATGCCCAATGTCAATCTGCCACTGTGCAAAATCTCTCTCCTGTGCATCATCGACATTGAGTCGCATGTTTTTGGTCAGACGAAGCACCTTCATAGACTGCCAAAGAGTGGACCGCTGCATGCATGCATTGACAATCTGAGCACATGACCCTCTGACAATGACTGGAAGGATCTGTTGGAAGTCTCCCCCAAAGACAACAGACAGACCTCCAAATGGCCTATCACAGTCCCTCACATCACGGAGTGTGCGATCAACAGCCTCATGGATGTGTTGATGCTGCATTGGAGCCTCATCCCATATGATAAGATCTGCCAATCTGATGAGCTCTGCCAGAAGAGAGTTCTTGCTGAATTGACAGGTAGAAGTCTCATCAATGATGATGGGAATTTTGAAGCATGAGTGAGAGGTGCGGCCACCAATGATAAGAATAGCAGCAATCCCTGAAGATGCAACACAGAGAATGATTTTATGTTGACCACGCAGGAAGTAGCAGAGAGTGTTGTAAATGAAGGTCTTCCCAGTGCCCCCAGGACCATGAAGGAAAAAGATCTGTCCTGACTTGGTATTGACTGCTTCAACTATTTCATCAAAGGCTTTCCGCTGCTCCTCATTTAGCTTTGGAATCCGTTCATTGGCAAGACGTGTTTGCTCTTCTGCATCATAATCAAGCTGTTCCATGATCAGGTGATTTCCAACATGAAGAGCCCAATTTTGCTGAGGCTGAGGCATTGTTGGCCAGTGCTCCAGTCCCTTATTTGCATTGGAGCTGCGGAGAAGTTTGTCAATGAGATATAAACCATAGTCAAAGACATCCTCTTCTGTTGGATTTTGGCGGATGTTTTTTTGTTGAAGGGCCCAACGAAGGTCATCACAGATCTGTGTTCGAAATTGCAACCATAAAGTAGCAGGATCAGAGGGACTACAGTCACGAAGGATTGTGACAAATAAATTGCGCAATTGATGCCCACTCTGCATAGCTCCTGCATCCTGAAGACATAGCCTCCACTCATTGTCATCAGCCAGCAGACCAAGTGCAATACATGCCTCTCGAAATGTTGCATGAGTGATGCCATTTACTGTTCGCAAATTCTCATATGATGTAGCCCCCTTTACAGCTGTGAGAAGAGTGCGGAGATAGAACCGTTCCCCTGAGGCTGGATGAACATAGAACATTCGACCAATGGCAACCTTTCGCTCCTGAATTTTCCACCTTCTGTTTCCTCTGTTGATCCAAACAAAGTGCATAGGAAAGTCCTGGTAGAGATAATTGCGTGCCTCTGGAATTTGTTCATTTGCCCTGAAATAGGCAGTCAAAGTGGTGTTCCTCTCAGCTGCCTGAGCAACAACTTGCTGAAGATCTGGAGCATGCTGCTCATCCCAGGAGATCAACTGTTGGTTTGGAAGATGGACTTGCAGTTGAACAACACTTGGAAGCTCCTCATGCATATGGAAATGGTAGAGTCTCCAGAGAGCTTCACAGGCAGACACATAGCGAGCATCAAGATATTGTTTGACCTCATCCTGAGATGTTCTAAACTCCATAGTTGTGCGATCATGGCCTTTGTACACATATTTGTAGATGTACTTGATGGCTTTGACTGAGGAGATGCACTCAACATTGATGTGACAGCGATATTTCCAGATGAGCCATGGGGAATGGGGTACCACCCAGCAATTGTCAACCTCTTTTCCATTGACTATATGTTGCTTGCCATCATTTCGTCTCCGAAGGTTAGCATAAGAGTCATCACTGACAGTGGTCTGATCTCGGAATGGCTTTGGAAAGCTTTTAGAGCACTTGTTTCCATCCATGCAAGGTGACTGAGGATTCTGGGTGCCACATGGATTGTGAACCATGAATTTTTTGACTAATTCATAGAGCTCAGGCTGTTCCTGCTCATTTGGAAACTCAGCAGAAATGAGTGAGTCAATGTCCTCAGGAGTTTGAAGCTTGTGTGCAGGATCTAGAAAGAGGATGAGATGCATATGAGGGAGACCACACTTTTGAAATTCTATTGTCCACACTCTGGCAACTGTGCGCCCCATAACACCATGCTTTTCCAGATCCTTGAGCAGCTGAGTAACTTTTGCATGGAAGACACGAACAACCAAATCAGGACGATCAGCAGCAGTTTGTCCAGGAAGCAGTTCCCAAGTAACCTCTGGCCAATTGGGATTTGCAGTGATGGTGATGAAGAGATCAGCACCATGAAAGTGACGATTGATTGCAAGAGCATCCTGGCAGTTTTGGATCATATAGCGTGTACCTCCAACAAATGTGGAAGGAAGAATGGTGCGCTGCCCTATTTCATTTGCTGTTGCATCTGATGCCAGAGCATCAATGACACCCTGATATAACTCTGACCGTAATTCTCTTTGGTGGAACTGGATGTACAGCAAACGTGCCTGTTCACAGAGTGCCCATGCATCAACAATATACTCCTGAAAAAGCTTGCCAGCCATAAAAATATGGGGTGATTCATCATGGCGGGGATGAAGGCGGTAGCGAAAGTATTCTGTTTGAGTGATATACTTTCTCTTCTTTGTGGGCTGAACCTGGCCTTCATTGTTCTCTCCTGCATCTGGATCAAGCTCTTCTGCATCAGGCACCATCTCTCCACCTCTGTATTCAATATGTGGATGCCATCCCAGCTGGCCTGTTGGGAAGAGAAGAACATAGTGGAGTGAAACATAGAAGGGATGCCTTTGATCAATCTGGACAAATGCTCCATCCTTTCTTCGCAAAATGATATCTCTGTCCCCCTGTGGCTGTTCCTCACTGCCAGGAAGAATTACAGCAATCTCATTTGATGTGGCAGTTGGAAGATTGTAGCGACGACAATCACAGGATTTGTCAAATCAAAGAGCAATATTACACTCTTCAGTTTGCCCCATGTCACATGTGAGCTCATATGCCTGCTGATACATTTGAACTCCTGGATGTTTACGCCACAGCATATCCTGAAGCTTCTGCATTGTTTCACGATGAAGAGTGTTGTTGGCCCTATGTCCCATACGGTAGTTGAGAGCCTCTGCAGGATCATAGATATATAGCTGAGCATATGTGGGATGTGCATTGGGGGCAGGGTGCAATGATCCTGCCTGATGAGTAAGTTTGCCATGAATTTTGAACACATATGGCCCTCCACCCTGATTGACAGAATCATCTGTTTTGCATCCCAGAGATGTCATGGCCAAAGCATTATTGTAGCGACAAATGTCTTTACGAAAATTCTTTGCAATATCATCAGTTCCAGTAAGCAATTCAAGAAGCTCTGGAGGAGGCTCATGCAATTTTGGAAGATCAATCTTTCCACTAAAGCAGCACATGCCAAACTTTATATTATTTTGGTGTGAAGAAGATAGCTTCTCATCCATCCAATGAAATGCACCACATTGAGAGCAGACCACATTCATATGCCCTAAATCATGTACCTGCCAGGTAGGACTAAAGGGCCTTCGTGCTTCAGGAATTTGAGCAACTGCTGCAGGTGGTGGCATAGGAAGAGGATTTGGTGCAAATGGGACTGGGGGTGGAGGAACAGGTTGAGGTAAAGCCATTCCAGGAGCAGGAGCAGGCAGAGGGGGTTCTTCAGGAGGAGGGAAAGGAAGAGCATGTTGATTCAGATCCTGGTATGCAGGTAAATTGTGAAACTGCAGAAAATATATATTAAACTCTGTAAGAAACACCCAAATATATCATATCAACATACCAAATTAGGATGAGGAGGGGCCAGAGCCTGGTAAGCAACTTGAAGATGTGCAGGTAGATTGGGATACTGGAAAAAGAATTAAACTGTGACAAACACTGAGATATATCAAATCAACATACCATAGCAGCAGGTGCAGGTGCATTGTGCTGAGCTGGTGGTGGATGGACTACATTAGGATGTGGATGAACCTGATGTCCACGACCACGGCCATGGCCTCAACCTCAACCTCGACCTATCTGAACAGGAATAGGTGGAAGTGCAGCAAGCTGCTGAGCTAGAGCAGCTGGTAGATGATTATATTGCTGTCCATTGTATACAACAGGAGCAGGAGCAGGGTGTGGGGCATGCAGAGGTAATTCTAAATTATTCAGAGCAGAAACAGGTGGAATAGCAGCAAGTTGTTGAGCAGGAGCAGGAGCAGGAGCAAGAGCAGGAGCAGGAGCAGGAGCAGGAGCAGGAGCAGGAGCAGGAGCAGGAGCAGGAGCAGGAGCAGGAGCAGGAGCAGGAGCAGGAGCAGGAGCAGGAGCAGGAGCAGGAGCAGGAGCAGGAGCAGGAGCAGGAGCAGGAGCAGGAGCAGCTAAAAAAGGATCATTTCCAGGAGCAGGATCTGGGGCATGCTGAGGTATTCTCAAATCAATAAGAGCAACATGCTCTGGGGAGTGCACACCATGAGGAGCACGACGACGCTGGGGGCTATCCAATGTGCGATTGTCACGTTCTGCACTCTGTGCAGCAATTCGAACTCGTCGAGGAGTATTCAGAGGAGTTTCAGACCTTCAATTTTAGTTATATCAGTTTCAAGACTGAAAAATCTCATCAATTAGATACATACATCTTGAGAAATCAAATATGCTGGGGTTTAAGGATGAGGACAGTCTCAAGGTCCTGACGTTCAATCAGGCAAAGGCAGAGAAAAAGCGAAATCGGTGTGAACAATGGTAGTTGATAATGGAGCAACTTCCAAAAAGGAAGGATGGGCAACTGTAAACCCGCCCACCAATCTCCCTACACACTGTGCCCAGAGAGTGGTCCAAGACTAAGTCTTGATAGCAACCGGCAGACACTCGTAAAGAGAGGCCAGGGAGGTAGGACTTCACTGGGCTTCACCTTGGTCTTCTAATTCTCCCCAAAACCCAACTCACAACAGGAGCAGGAGCAGAATCCTCACCCACCCCAAGTATACCCTGATTGGAAAATCCAAGTCAGGGAGAAAAGTCAAAAGATCTGGATTGATAGATAGAACTGGTCAAAAAAGAAGATATGGTGTAAAATGAGCCTAAAATGATTCAAAAAAAGCGAAAATACACTGACAAAGACCCCCACACAGATGTGGTGGGTGAAAAAAAATGGTGCAAAAAAGCGAAATTGAATGGTTGGAAGGTAAGATGGGGGCAGGAAACACCAATGCAATGTGTTGTGGTGGAGGAAATTTAACATGTGGCTACCTTGTGTTTCTGCCCTTTGTTTGTTGATAATGAGGGTTATTTGTTACCGACACACTCAACACAAAGTCAGAACGTTGCTTACATGATCTATTACATAATTCTTAGTAAGCGTTGTACATTTATATATAGGATTGGTATAGGGAGGGCGTACTGTAGCATTTCGTTCAATTCGACGGTCACGCGTCACGGGGCCCTTCAAATTGCCCAGAATGTCGGACCGCCCGCTGACCTGGCCACGAGCCTCAGTGCTACAAGCCTGGACGCTCCCTCGGAAAACGCCGCTGATGCCCTCACGTGCGGCCATAGCTGAACGTGACATAGTGAAGGGTCCGTTGCGTTAATGTATCATGTCGCATCTCGTTTCCGAGCCTCTTGTAATTATCACACTGCTCGCAAACATTCAGTTCCACATATATGAAGAGTCATTGAATGCATTAGACACATATAACACATCATGCATCATGCTTAAGTTGGGTGCTGGACTTGTTACTTGCTAGTTTTGTGGTTATTGGTTGTTGATTGGTTGATGCTTAGCTTGACTTTGTAAGTTCTTCTTTATACCTTTCACTATCCATTTGTATTAGAACAATGTAAAGTTATTCCTCGTGGAATCCGTTACCGTCGCCACAAAATGCATATCATAAAGCGTATACAGCGCTAAGTTCTAACATTCTATTTGGTAACTGTTTGGTGGTGTTGATTCCGTCACTCCGTGTCATTTATAGAAAAAATTGAGGTATCTTTCACAACAGTCGTTTGAAATTTGAAAGTATCCCTGTTTTCGAAATTCATGGCATTTTTTTTTGAGATGTAGGTTGTCGCGACAAAAAATCTACGTAAGTTGCTGTGTAGACTTGTGTAGAGCAGAGTCTCTGATGAGCTGACGGGCTTTGCCGAATGATGCGGTGATCGTTCCCAGGCTACCAGCCTCAAGGCTAGTAGCCGACTCTTCGGGGGGTCAGACGGTCCCAAATTGCCGAAATGTCATGGTGGTCACGCAGATTTTTGTAAGGTGTCGAAATCGTCTGGGGCTCATGTGATAAATGTCGAAAATTTTCGTCGCCTGCGGCGTTAAATGGTCGAAAATTTGCCCAAATTTTCGGCTTGTCACGGCGAATTTGTGAGGTTGTCGAAACCAAATTTTCGACAGACCTGTCACGCATCACGGGCCCTGTCGAATTGAATGAAATGCTACAGTAATTATTCTTTGAGTATCACTGTGTGTTTGCACAGAGATTGAGCCTAAATGGAGATGCAGGAATGACACTTAAAATCGATTGATTAGAGGTAGTATTTGTAATGAGCGATAATAGCGAATGAATAAATATGTAGATAAGGCAAGCAAGTGGGCGAAAGTGCGAAGCACTTTCCGATCTGGCAAAGAGTCTCCCAGAGGGTCCGAGGCGATCTGCGACACCCATGGCATCTGGAGTCTTCGACGCGGCGAGTGAGTCTCGGACCCAACCCATTAGGAGAAGCTCGGATGCTTACCTTGTTAGCGCACTGCTGGCATGGTCAAACGGACGAACGTGTCGTGTACGGCTGGCACTGCTTGTATGTATGGGGCGAGAATTTGTGCGTGTTTTCGTAGATACAGGGTGAAGGCGTCACTGGACCAATGACCCTTCACCTTCATGACATCGAAAGGCACGCCTCTGAGCAAATATTCGAGCGTAGAGCCAATTCTGATGCCATGCCCTTGCAGGGGCTCCAGGCCAGCTGCACGTGCGGCCTTCGCCAGTTCCGCTAGGAACTTGGACTTCGTGAGCGGCCGGTGGCTGTTCTTGTGGCGGTATGCGAAAAGGTGGCCTTCCTGGGGAGGGTTGTTGACCTCGAGATGATGGGCTAACGCCGCATTCGGGTCTATGGGCCCTGCCTGTTTTGCCCAGCATACGTCTTCCCCTTGTGGCGCTGACTTGGTGTGCGGCAGGTGTAAAACCGTGACTTGTTGCCCTTCTCTGTTCTGGTCGTAGCTGACACGGGCCTTGGAGACATGTATGCTGGGGTCAAAGATGTCGAGCTTTTGGACTGTGAATTCTCCAACGCGACCGGTTGCAAAGAAACAGGTCGTTAGGCAGGCAAAGACGGCAGCTCCGAGGGGGGTGTCCAAGGCTAGGTTGTTCCAGATGGCCAGCATGAAATCAATTGTATAGGGTCGCCGCTTCTTTCTCCTGGAGGAAGAGGGGGTTAACTTTTCAGCTGCTTTCAAAAGGGCCTCCAGTTCGGGTTTGTCAATCTTCCATGGAACACCATGTAGTAAATGCCATGCACGTACACCGTAGACATAGTTGCTGATTGCTGAGCCAGAGTATGCAGCGGCTAGAGTAGACACAAAGGACATGATTAGTACTTGGCTGGCTGGGGCCCTGTCTTTTTCAGGGATGTTCTTCTGGTTGCAAAAAACCATGAAGTTGAGGAGGCCAGAGGCATATGTTGCGTGTGTATCCAACTCCCATGCATAGGCTAGGACGTCTTCAATGCGCTTGATGTCTTCATCCGACATTTGAGCGGACCTCTGGGCACGAGGCACTAGTGGGCGCCATAGGCGTAGTCTTTGGTTGGCTGGGCAATGCGGTCGAAGGGGTGAAGGGAGAGGAGTAAGATTCTTGCGGTATGGTGCAGGTCGTGGACGCTTATCCGAGGCTGGGGCTGGGAGCTGAGCATTCCAGGCTCGACGTTCCTGGTTAATCGTATGAGGAACAGGAGAGGAATTCCTCCCCCCGGCGATCAAGCTCGGCATTGATTGAGGCTCGTTCGTTTTCTGAAAGCTCGTGTTGGGGCTTGCGTTGGGCATTTGGTAGGAGGTGCTCACCAGAGCGTGCCATGGCAAGTTCAGAGTCGAAGTCGACGATGAGGTGGTGCAGTTCTGGGGGGATGGGAATATGGGGCAGGAGATGTGTAAGACGTGGGTATATTCCTCTGGATGGTTCATCAGCGGGATTATCTTTGCTCGGGACATATCTTGTGTGGATGGTGCACTGCCGGGTCTCCAGAATGGCGTGAACACGTCTAAAGACGATGTTGGTCTGCTTGTTTCGGCTACGTCCCTTCCACCATCCTTCGACGACTCCTTTGTTATCTCCATAAACCTTGAAGTGAGAACTTCTGTCGCCGGATGACAGTATGGCGAGGCTGAGGAGCTCGAATCCGACTGCCTCTGCCCAACCGATGTCTCGTCCGTCAGCTTTCCAGCCAGGGAGTAAACGCCAGGCGCGCCACCTCTTTCCAATCGTGATGCCGATGCCAAAACCTGAGCTAGCGTCAGAGAAGGCGTCGAGGTCCTTGAGTGGTACTGGGCCAGGAATGTCCCTTGAGAGGGTGGGAGATTGGAGGCGTGTTGTCCACCATTGAAGGTCGTCAGCTGTATTGCGGGGTGGGGTGTGTGGCACGAAAGGACTGTTATTGAAACCTGAGAGCATGGCTTCCAAATTCGTAAGGTACGCGCGCCCTGCAGTAATGACGAGGGAAGCGTGCAACAACTTACCATATAGCTTTTGTACTTCTGCCAGTGCATGTGTTGGCTTTTTCCCCCATTCCTCAATCGTGTTGAGGTATTTGCGCCTCTTCTCCACTGGGATGGCCACAGTGCGCACCTCGAGGTCCCATACAAAGCCGAGGTATGGGACCACTGAGCCAAAGGGGATGGTCTTGGAGCTCTCCCACGGAATGCCCAATTCATCTGAAAGAAGATCAATATCTTCGTCAGCGTATGTAAAAAGAGCATCATTGGCAGAACGTGCGGATACGCTTGAGAGATCGCGTATGGGGCTGGCCATGTCCTCGTCAAACTCCTCTGGGCACCCATCAGGCATGGTGTCGCCTCTGTACCAAATACGACTACCTTCGTGTAGGCGTCCTCCATTGGTTTTGACCAGTTGATGCCAGGATTGGCGCTGGGCATTGTACACGCTGAGGCAGGAGCGGGGAATTCGAAAGAAAATGTGGTCATCGACCCATTTTGATAAGGGACCAATTCCGTTCGCACGGAAGATGTCCGTTCCTGCATCCGCAAGAAGTCCATGGGCCCCACCTGCAGAGGTGAGGCCAAAGTTGTTGCATGTGTTGGCGGCGAAGGTGTCTGCACCTCGTAGTTGCACGACCAAACCTGGCCACTGACTGTGATGTACAGGTATGGTCCTGTAAGCCTCAGCGACATCTCGAATGGAGGCCTGGGAGCCGGGTGGTAGTCGGAAAATGATGAGGCATATCGTGGAAAAGGTCCCCCATGTGCAGGGGAAATCATGTGCATTGATGGCAGAATTGATAGATGAGATTGGATTTGTCGATGGCTGACGCGGGTGGGAGAAGTCATGCACCCCGCGATATTTTCCCGGTTTTCCAGGTTTGGGAACAAGGGAGAGGGGGGATGACTGGAAGGGTCCAATGACAGATTCCAGTTCTGCCCTGGAGAAGGGGCCAATGTATCTGCCCTTCCGGAATTCTTTCTCCACAATTTCCTCATATTCTTCAAGAAACTTATTAATAGACGGGTTATTAGCTGGAACATATGATTGAGATATATTAGGAATCCCGAGATCAAAGCCGTGCGTAAGGCTGTGGTATAATGTTGGATAACGGGAGTCGAGACCGTGTCTGTCGAGTTGACTACGCCACGCCTCTGGCTTGTAAGGGGTGCGGGGGTTAGTTCTTCTGGACCTGAGGGCATTGCTGAGCGCCGTGCCCTGACTTCCCACACCCTGAGCAGGTGTGCCGAGAGGGGTGTACAGTGTCTGAACATCCTGCTGAGGTCTGGAAGCTGAAACAAATGGGGAGCCCGTCGATGGAGACGAGTCGCCCATTGTCGGCTCTTCGTACCCAGACCTTCCCCCCGTTCCATAGCTTGGTGGCGGAGCATTTGGCATAATCGTGCTCGTGGCGTCCCAGGCATACGACACAGGCGGAGGAGCCACGTCCCGCTGTGCCCCCTTGAAAAAACGAAGCATTGCCGCTTCTGTTTCTGCCTCTGCCGTTTGTGGCCTGACGGTTGCGCCTGCCCTGTGAACCAGCATCTCTGGAGGAGCGCTCTGGCAAGGCGTAACGACGACGGCGCTGGCGGGGAGGGGAATGCGAACGCGAGCGAGAGCGCGAGCGTGAGGGGGATTGCGCGCGACCTCGTTTGGATGGAGACGAGGATGAGCCCATCCTGGAGCTTCTCCTGTCCCGGTCCCGTGCTGGGGACATGGCTATGGCATCATGCTGCAATGGCAATGTCGTTAGTGGCATGGCGTGGCATGGTTGTCAGTGGTGTGGAGTGACGAGGCATGGTTGTTGTCGATAGTGGCATCGCGAGGCGTCGGATTCAGGTGTTATAGTGTTGTTTTGTGGGCATTTGGCGTGATGGCAAGGCATGGCAGATGGCAATAAGGTGGCGGGATGGCATGGTATGGCAGACGTGGAGGAAAAAGGGTGGGGGGGAAGGGTGGGTAGAAGCAGTCAGCGTATGTTGGAAATTCGGGGGGAAGGAGGGGAATAACTGACCTTTTTGATGGAATCCATCCTGACCATGTCCCACACCTCCTCAGCCATGGTGCTGAGGAGCGTCTTATTTATAGGCGCGATGTTAAAGCCTGTGCCTCTCGACAGCTCATCGTGCCACAGTCTCCTGGCCTTGGCTTGGTATACAATGAGCACCTTTTCACCGTGGGGCCGTGAGCGTATCGGTTCAAGCTCGAGGTTGAAGTAGAAATGCGCGAATGACTGGATATGCTTCTGGGGCCAGTCGCAGAAGCCCATGTACTGAATTAGCATGTTCTTCGCGATGTTCATCTGCGTCCAGGTGAGGTTAGCGTCTGGGACAACGTTCCGGGATGCTTTGAAGGATCCAACGGGCTTGAACGCGACTAGGTCGTCGACCTTGGTGATGCCGTATGCGTCATCTGATTGGGCCTTGCTGGCGTCCTGTGCCTCAGCACATCCTTCGTCAGTAAAGTACCATAACTCGACATAGCTGAATGACTTCAACTTTCCGATGGCAAACTGTGACGGACGAGCCATGACGTGGTCGGCGATTATCTTGCCCTCGTCGAAGTCGTTGATTTTGGGCCGTTTCTTCTCTTGCTCTTTCCTTTCCTCGTCCTTTAGGCGTCGGTCTTCCTCTTGGCGTCTCGTCTCTTCTTCTGCCACCAGCCTGGCCTGCTCCTGGTGCTCTTCTAGCTCTGTCTGCACTTGCTGGTTCCAAGCTTTGACTTCGAGCTCGTGTGTTTGGTTCCAAGCAGTGGTTAGTTGTTGTATAGCCTGGTCGTTGGTTACCTGGCCGTTGTTGGACAGGACTTGCCTGACAGCGGCGTGTCCTGCTCCTGCGAAATCCGGGCATGGGACATTGGTCGGGTCCTGAAGAATTCGCGGCATGGGGATGTGTAGTAGGGAATGTTACTGTGTGTAGTTCTAAAGAGTGTAGTAGGCAATGAAAAATGAGGAAGGAGCTAATGAACTCCTTCTGTGTGGCGAACGAGGTGGTGGTAAGAAGAGAAAACGGCACGTGCCGCACCACTCGTTCGCTCAAAGACCCTATTCTAACGCTACACTCGTTCCTCGCTTCGCTAGCGAATCTCAAACTCCTGCAGGACCTGCACAGGTACGACGATGGCTATCGCGTGATCGTGATGGTGAATAACGTGACTTAAAAAGGACGTGACTGATTGACTCGCAGCTCCATTTCTCGTCCTTCCATTCCCTGTCAACCTAGGATTTATCTTAGCCCAAAGTAAAATCTCATCCACGGTTAGTCATGGTCGAGTTCTTGCCCTAAATGCCTGCTAGCCTGTTCAGGGAACGGATTGAAACTTGCTGAAAGCCCTACGTTCGTTCTGCAAGTGTACGCTTAACTCCCCGATAGACAGTGGTCGTGAAATTTGACCAACCGATACGACGGTGCACACTTTGCGCTTTACTTCGAATGCGTTGGTTGTATCCTCGACTCATACACATCAGGTTAGCTACTTTACCTTGTCATTTCGCCCCTCGTTGACAGTGACAGTGTAATGCAAACTAATTTTGAAGTGGGTGGCCCTTCATAACGTCAATCAAGACAACGAGCTGTTATAAGACGAGATATTGGAATGCTCCTCCAGACAAGAAGTCTCTGCCTAAACAGCTAGCTTACATCTCCAGGGTACGTCTTCACTCTTGTCTACACGTGCCTGGGCCAACAGACCTGTGTTTGCTAGCGCCTCGTCATGAACTTGAAATCCAGCTTTCTCACCTTCATCTCTCTCTTGCTTATGGAGGGGGTATCTGCCAAGTGGTGTGGATGTTACGTCAAAGATGGAGATCACGGTTGGCTTTTCATTGGAAGGAAGGATTGGTGGAATGAAGCGCTTTCGACGGAGTGCTGCAAATCAGTAACTGGGCATGGTCTCATGGATGGCGGCTGGTCGGGCCTTTCCATAACGGGAAAAGATTGGTGTGATGTTGGCGAGACGAGCTCGTACTTGGATTGCTGTCGAAGTAAATATCAACCAGGTGACATCGTGGGCTATTGCAAGTAAAGAGTCAAGGGCCGGGGCCCATTCAAACGATGTAGTTTGTTCGATGTTTCGGGTAAACTATACGATAGAAATTGGATTTTTGCAACAAATATTGGTATAGAGAGGGCGAAATCCACGCGACTGGCTGTCGCGTGATCGCGATGGCGAATAACGTGACTTGAAAAGGACGTGACTGATATTGCGATTACAATCACCTTTGAACGAAGAAAGAAGGTCCAAAATGACATCCCTTATAGCTCCAACTTTTTATAATCGTCCCCATGTCTCTCCCTGAACCCACCCCAAAACCTCTCCTCAAATTTCCCCCGTTCCCACCCGTCCCAGAAGGAACCACCATCCTCCCTTTTGCCTCGTACAAGGAAACAGGCATCCAGATCGCCCCCAGCCACTCCGGGGAGGAAGTCGACGGGCTTCGGATTCCCACTGTAGAACTGCGCGTGCCGCATGATACGGATGAGTGTAAGACGGGTGCGACGAAGAGGAGTGGCAGCATCAAGAACCTGAAGAAGGTTGAGGAGGAAGTAGTGCCAGTGGCTGATCCTAATCCTAATCCTAAACGCACGTATTACCACTACGAGCGCAGGGATTGGTGGGAGGAGTGGGCCGAGGCCGAAGAGTCGCGCGGTTCATCCAATGCCTACAATCCGTATGTCCTTTTTTCCGAAATTCATGTTGCACTCATACAATCAAATGGCCTTGCAAGGAACGTATCGCGAATGGACAGGATCCACCAAGCCGCCACTGATTTTCGAATGAACCGCCGTTGGCCGCATGTCAAGTCCCAGGTTCCCTATCTATGGGACCAAGTACGTCCTTTCTTTCTGTTGTTTCTCCACACACCGTTCATTCTCATCCACCAAGATCCGGCTGTACGTCGGCCTCCTAGGCGTAACCCCCGTCTGGCACAGAACCGACTTGGCATCCTCTCCCACTGCTGCTGCTCAGACACCACAAGAAAACACCTCTGAGTCTGATGACGACTACTCTGACACCGATACCAGGAACGTATACCAGGCTCAACAAGACGAACCACAACGTAGGCCGTTCAAGAGATTTCATGTTCGGCCTCCGTATGCCCTTTACGGTGCTACCCCCGTTCAAGTGGACAGCGACGCCGCGGTGCAACGGTTACTTGAGGACGAGAAAGGGCGGAAGGAAGAACGACTCCTTTCGTTTCTTAACAATCCAGAGAATTCGGTCAAGGTGTTTTTGAGCTCTTACATGCGCTCTCAGGGGTTAATCTGGTTTGTCCAGAGAGTAATTTTTGCTGTCAATGTCTAATCTACACATCACACACGTAGGTCTGCGCCTGCGCTGAACACTCTCCCAAGGTTATTCGTCTTCTTCTTGACCTTCCTTTTGCGAAATCGCGTCCTCCCCGAACCCACACACGAACGCGCACTGAATAAAGCCCTAACAGTCGCCAAGCTCGCTTCGGAGGAACTCCCAAAGACAGGACGCGTATGTAAAGTCCTGCCTGACAAGCTCGGTTTGAGCTGTGTTGAAAAATTTGGCGCGAGGAGGTGGGCTTTGGACGAGAAGAAGATTGAGAAAGATGATGATGTGGAGAACACGGACTTGGTGGAACAGTTCGAGGCGGAATTGAAGGCGGCGAATGTGGAAGTGCTCAAGGTGGACGATATCGTCCCATCGGTGCCCTCTCTCGCTGTTTTTCCAACCCCTCTTCCTCAACCTGCTAAACCCACCACCACGCATGAAACACCCAACTGGGCCGCTTTAGCTGCAGCTGACCGAAACCCCACTCCCAGCAGCACAACAACCCACACCGCCTCAACACCCAACTGGGCTGACGCTCCCGACGACGACGACGATGCGCACGTCAACAACAACCCGTTCCAGGGTTCCGCCAAGCTGGAACAGTGGGCTATCCCCGCCGTTCAAATTGACCCGGAAATAATGAGGTATAGGTGTGGTGTTGCGGAGAGGAGCGTGAGGAGGGTTAAGGAGATGAAACCCGTGCCAGGTGCCAAGCCCAACTCCAATTTGACTGAGGGGCCAAGAAGCGCGAACCATGGAGGGGAATTAACGACGCGTTATGCGAAAGTCGTGCTGGCGCCTTGGAATAAAGGCGAATGGGACGACGGTGGGCAGGCGCCTGCGTTTAGGAAAGCTAGCGTTATCCCCCCTCCTCCTTCTCCGTCTAATGATGAAGAACAACAACATAAGACTGAGGAAGGGGACATCACGCTCCTTGTGGAAACGCATGTTTTGAGATCATTGAGTGTGGGTATGGGGTTGGCTGGGACGTGGGTTCAGCTTGTACCTTTAAGCGGCGGCAAGGGGATGAGTAGGAAGGGCAAGGGAGGAGGAGGAGAGAGGTTTTGGTACGTTGAGGAGCTGGCGATGGGTGTGCCGTCTTTTTGGACCGTTGCGCAGGAGGAGGGGGAGGGTGTAGAGGGGGTATGTGAAGATGCGTATGCTGATTTTTGAGTGGGTGGAGATGCATTGATGGGTTGTGAATAGGTCTTTTTTTGGTGGTATTCTACCTTGCGATCTTGTTGTAAAAAAATCATGTGTAGATTCTACGTAGACGGTGTATTCCTTCAAAAGAGAAGAAGAGATTTGCAAACAGAGTACCTATACTCAAGGACGATTGGACTTGGAAGCTTGGACGTTCAACGTTCATGACTTTTTGATTCCCCCCGACACAACTGACATAACGACCAACTGGCGACACGCTGCAAAAACGAAGGAAACATTGGTATTATAAATCTGTTATGCGTGCCAATAATGTAGACGATGTATGAAGTCCAAATTAATGTCAAAGCTGTTACATAAATTTGGACTTAAATTGTAATGGAGTAAAGAGAGAAGGGTGAAATTACAAGTAAGCGACTGTACGAACGTAATATAAATCGAAAGCGCACTACATACTAATGGGAACGATAAATCGTTCCCTATAACTTTCTACCAACTGTCCTTCCCAGGTCTTGAGTGCCTTTAAAAGAGCCAGAATCTTATCCCTCCTCCCATGCCGAATGTCATTGATGCTCAGCCTCCCCATCTTCACACCATTGTTGAGCAAAAGCTCCAATAGACGAAAGAGGCCTTCGACTCTTTCGTCGCCGGGATTAGTTGGGAAGGCGTTGTCGGGGACTGGGGGGGAGCATGGGCCCTTGATGGACTCTGCGAGGCGCAGGAGGGCAAGGCCACTGAAGAGGGAGGCGCTGGAGTCTTGCACTTGGAGGGACGTAGGGAGGTGAGAGTTGGCCCACTGTACCAATGCATCCACTTCTGCTGAATTGATCTGTATATTGAAATGTGTTAAAACGCAATGCGAGAGTGCGTGCAAACGCACTAACCGTGGAGCGTGTCGAGCTTACCCTCCGCATCTCCGGCATTGAGGGACGACGAAGCACGGATTTCTGTGGGGACGTTTGCTTTTGCAGCCATATACAATCTTGCCATTGTTCAGCGGGGGAGTCCGAGAGAGCTTGGCCATCACCCTTGTAGGAGGAAAGTCCCAAAAGAACATGGGTATCACGACTTGATAGATTGTCGGTGTTTCTCCGTCTGAGCGACCTCTGAATAGCCTCTTGAGCGGTTGGTGATGGTGGACGCGGAACTGGGTTCATGGCTCGTGCAACAGACAAGGGAACCGTCGAAATATTGCACGACGAAGCAACAGGTGCCTGCCAGCTAATCGTAGCCTTCATGATGGCCTTTGTCCAATCGCAAATAGCATTTTTGTCGTCAGAGCTAAAGAAGTATGTCCTCTCTTGATCACGGTCGATCCGGAATCCATAACGACCAGAAGAATCAAAGGTGTTATCCACGGTGGTGATCTTGTAACCCACAATGTCGATAATTCCTTTTGGGGTCTTTTCCTACAACACAGATGGGTCGAACTGGTGAAATTTAAGATGAGAAGCACTCACTGAGGGTTTGGCACTCTTCAACCAATACAAATGCTGACCCTTGAGGATGAAGTACCGCGACTTCCAGAAGTTATATCGATCATTCTTCTTGCGCAGCCACCCAGCATGATCGGGTTCACCAATCGGATGAAGAGTGCTCCCGCTTAGCATGGCACCGATACCGACAGAGTCCTTTCTGACAAGTAGATCGCTATTGTTGCTTGCTTGAGCTATCCTGCGCTTGTCCGCACTGTTGCGCCTGATAGAGGCCATGTCTGGAGTCGTCTTCTCTATTTTCTTTCCCTCTTCTGTTGCTTGCCAAGAGTCGTTGAACGAAGTCCGAGCCTCCTCTGCCTCCCCATTCAGCGAGTCGCTGGGCGTTGATGACACTTGGGGAATGGCAGGCAGCGGCCGGCACATGGTCCTTGGGGGAGTAGGAGGCGAACGGCTCTCCCGACGGATTTCAGAAACTTTATCAGAGCGTTGCGAGGAACGACGCAGTGGCAGTGAGGCAGACAGTATTTCCCCACCCACGCCCGTGGATGACTCGGACGTTGAAAATTTCTCCTGACGAGTTTCGTGGACTTTGATATCGGCCTTTGATGGGGTGGGATGCACAGGTAGCGAGGTTGGTCGCCTTTGCCAGACCATGCTCTTGAGCGAGCTAGACATCGAAGACCTCTCCAGACGAATTTCATGGACTTGTGTACTAAAATGCAGCGGGGTATACTGCTCGGGAGATGAGGGAGGTGGCAACGAGCTCCGCATTGAAGATCTCTCTTGATAAACTTCAACTTGAGTGTCAAAGTGCGACGGGGTATTGGGAGATGAGGAAGACGATATCCCCGCCATAGGTTGGTCGGTGGAATTTACAGGATGGGACTGGCGAAGGTCAGTGATGGCATTTGCGATGCGCGTGCGGTTCCCAAACGCCATCACTCCGATCTCGGTTTTGAGTAGGTTGACGTCCAATTCGAGGAGGACATCACCAGTGATTTCATGTTCTATAGATTGATTGGGTTAGTCAGTTGCAGCGGTGTGTTGTAGCGAAGTGGAGCACACCTATAAACTTGTTACAAACGTTCTGGTCAAAGCCTTTGCTCTTCAACCACTCGACGACTTCTTGGAGCGTCCAATCGCTTGGTAATTTTTGTTTCGCTTTATTTCCGGCAATGAGGTGTTGACTTGTAAGGAATGGGGAAGGTAATTCTGTAAGAAAGCCGTTGTTCCACAACAAGTGAACATAGTCGTCAGTTTTCTCAGTAGAATGCTGGTCTGCAGGTAATGGGGAAGATAGCTCAGCAGAGGAGTTATTCGAGTATAAGGAAGCAACGCTGTTGATGTTCGAACGGGAGGCACCAGCTTTGGTGAGGCGCTGGCCTGCATGTAGCGGAGACAATCCTTCAGAAGGAGAGGTGTTGGTTGAGAGGAAGGAAACCATGCTGTCGGTGTTCAAACGGGAGGCACCAGGTGGGTTGATGACACGCTGGGCTGCAGGTAGCGGGGAAGATAGTTGAGAGGGAAAGGCGTTATCTGAGAACAGTGAAAGGGCGCTCTCGGTGTTCGGGCGAGAGGCACAGTTTGGGTCGGTTGTGGCGGGGGAGGGTAAACCAAATGACACACAGGTATCAGTAGGAATAGCACCACTGTGCTTTGTGCGGTGTAAACGAGGTCTGGTCACGATAATAGAGTTATCTTCCGCAACAGTGTTGGTTGACGTTGATGCAGCCAAAAGCAGCCCAAAAGAAGGAATCTTTTTCTCTGTGGTGGGTGTCTTCGTGGATAGCAGGTTCAAAGAAGACACCTTCGAAACGCCGGACGACGATGTCGTGGAATTCTGCGTCTCCGCCTTGTCCTTTGACAAAGTATCACTAATAGCCCCATTACCAGACGACATGTGACTGATTGTCGTAGCAGACTCGGTCAACAGGTCTTGCACATCTGCCATCCGCCATGCATTTTGCAGCATCTCCCGGAACCCTTCCCATTGGAATGTATAGCCAAGCCAGTCAGGAGGGGAACCCTCGTCATCATTCCCGTCACATACCCGAGTCTCCGCCACCCTAGGTCCGAGTGCTTCAACGGCTGTCTGTAGGTCTATTATGGCGCCTCTCCGTCTATGGGCTCTCTCCAATCGCCTAGCGCTGTATGAGTTATCCTTGTCGTGTGGGTGCTCCTCATCGTCCGGCTGTTCCTTGTCGATTGAGCGTTCCTCGACAACTGTCTGTTGTTCGACCTGTGATTGTTTCTCGCTCTTTAAATGTTCCCCTTCGACTTGGTGTTCATCAACCTCGTCGACCTGTGGTTGATTCTCGTCCTTTGGGTGTTGTTCCTCGTGGTCTGTGTGTGCCTCGTGCTTTGAACTTTCCCCCTGGCTTAATTGGTCCTCGTCGTGGATCTCGTTACCCGATTCCTCTTCCTCAAATATATCTGTAGGTTGCTCAGGTTGGCAGGAGACGGCAATGAAGGAGAAATATTACCGTATAGTGGATCGGTGGAAGATGGTGCTGGTGCGGTGAAGACTGACGGAAAGAGACCGACTTTTCCTTGTGGATTGCGGCCCTTTGAGAAAGTCATTAGTCATTATCATTTAAGAGAGATTACAGGACAAAAAGTAGAGGAAAACATCCACTCAGAGGGACTTCAAGTCCTTCTATCTCCTCCTGAGCAAAAAGATACACACCTTCCACCAGGCATCGTCATACGAACCATCCTTTTCAATGACCTCTATACGGTCCCCAGATCGGAATGGAAGATCCTCTTCATCCTCTGCCACGAAGTCGTGTAGAGCAGTCACAAATTCAGGCATCACTTCAAGAGGGGTGCCTCGACTGCAACTTCCTGTATCGTGATGCTGACGTGAGGATTTGGCGCAAGTATATGGTCCAAGTGCCATAAAACTGGTTGTTTATCTTTCGTTGTTGAAGAGATCGGTCGGGCGTATCTGTAGGCGTCGCACGGGTGATCATCAGGGGTCGGTGTTCCAGATTGCTGGAAATAGAATAATGAACGCCACGGCAGCATAGAAGTTGTCAGAATGGCAAAGAAACAGTGAAATAGACGCATATTTTCCGGAATTAAACGCTATTCAGCGTCTGTCGGAGATGTTGCGATAGCAGAGAATGGAGGTCAACGCCAACCCTGTCCGACATTCGTGTAGAGTCCAGTTTTTCCCCGAGCTTGGGCTTCGTCATAGGCACTTTTCTCGAAATCGCACGGAAACGTCCAAAAATACGGCAAACCGGGGATCAGGGTTCATGATTTTTGTGGAAGTATTTCCGGAATAATGTGGCAATCTGCTACCGTGGAGGTCAGCCTATTTATGCGGTAAGTGGGGGAGGGGTAGAAAGCGGAGACGCCGTGATATCTGAGTGAGACCAACCATAGCCATCTCCAAGATTTAAAATTGAAGCAACCTCTCAGAAAGGTTGGCGTGCAGAAAGTAGTTTGTTAAACTTTGTTTTCCGAGTTCGCACCGAGCCAGCAAACTTGCAATCCGAGAATAAACCGAAGCTATCTGGAGATCAAGTTCTCGTCCGTTCTCGTCAAAGTTCTCACTGATTTTCACCTGTTCCCTTCCTCTGGATTTTCCGGAAGACTACTTATTAGGGAGATCAAAGGGAGATCCCCGGCGGCCTTCCTGGTTGCAGACCTGTTTTACTTGCACGTTGACTTGAACATCGGCGTTCGAAAGATGCATCACTGTCTTGTACGGGCTCACTGGTTCGTACGAGTCATACTCTCGCGTCAAAGAGTCAGAACTGGTAAAAAAGGAAGACCTTGGGAAGAGCACGGTTTTGATCACGTTGAGATTTGTTAAGTCACGCACACGTTACTAACACGTTGCAACAAATGAGGTCACTTTGCTGGCAATCTTCGGTAATGCGATATTCGGTACTACAATGATGATCTTCCTCTTGCGCTTGCGCCTAAATTCACCTAAATTCGCAATCCAATACAAGTCATTTATTCTCCATCAAAAGTCCCCTATACTTGTCCCCTACTTAGTTTACGCCTACAGAAAAGAGCTCACAGTGAAAGAAGCATCGATTTAAAGAAGATGGAATGCAAGAATGAATACATATATGCAGGATAGATGAGTAATTACTGGAGTAGACAAGGAAGGAAGGGAAGTGAGCCAGTAGGCTTGAAAAGTTCTTTTTTACAAGGAAAAGATTGTGGTTTGTATAGCAGAAACATTGAAAACAAAAAAAAGCGGGGGAAGAGTAGATAATTGAATATGTAGATAGAGGGGAAAAAGACACAAAAGGAGGGTGTAAAGATTCAAGTGAACCAAAAAAGAAAAAAGAAAACAGGTTGAGTGAGTTCGTCAGTATCGCTGAGTGTGCATGTCTAGATAAAAAAAATAGTATAGTTAGAATGGGTATATCAAAAAATGAAAGAAGTCATGAGCCAAAAGGGCGGGTATAGAAGCGAAAGGAAAGGGAAAGGGAAAGAAAAAGAAAGGATGGTGGACACAAAAAGTGTTATGAGTATGATCACATACTAGCCCACTGCATGCCTGTCGGCATCAAGAACGCCCCACCACCACTAGGGTTCAACGTCCCATTCATCGTCTGCGCAAGAGCCCGCCTCTTATCGTCCCACGACTTGAGCGCCTTCAAGAGCTGCAGGATCTTGTCCCTCTTTCCTTGTCGGATATCATTGATGCTCACGCTCCCCATCTTCACATCATTATCAAGCAAAAAGTCGAATAAACGAAAGAGGCCATCGAGCTTATCGTCCGTGGGACCCACTGGGAAAGCAGAATCAGGAACAGGGGGCGAAGACGGTCTGCCTTTGATAGATTCTGCAAGACGCAGAAGGGCAAGACCGCCAAAGAAGGAAACGGTGGGGTCCTCGAGTTGGAGAGAAGCAGAGAGATGGGAGTTGGCCCATTCCACCAAGGCATTATCAGCCGGACTGAGCTGCTTCAACAAACAAAAAAAGTTAGCACAATCATGTAACGTATATGGCGGCCGACAACACGTACCGCCGAGCGTACAGAATTGGCTCTACGCATCTCCCTCGACGGTCTCGGGGGAGCAGACTTTGGTGACGTTGGAATAGCTTGTTCGTTTTCTAAGACTGAATGTTCAGCAAAGAAAGAATCCAAGTGAGTTTGGCCGCTACCCATGTCAGAAGAAAGCCCCATGAGTACACGAGCATCACGACTTGACAGCTGGTTGGGATTTTCACGTCGGAGTGCTCTTTGAGTAGCATCGCGAGCAGTTGGTGATGGCGGGCGTGGAGCGGGGTTCATGGCTTGTGCGACGACCAGAGGAATGGTTGGGATGTTGCATGATGAAATGACTGGTTCTATAGAACGAAAAAAAAAAAAGTCAACAAAATCAAAGGAGAAGAATCAGTGAAAACAACACACTCGCGTAATCTCGATCAATTGTAGCCTTCATGATCGCCTTCATCCACTCACGAATGACAGACTTTTCATCAGAACTGAAGAAATGCGGTTTGTCTGTATCATGGTCAATTCTGAATCCATATCGACCAGGATCCAAAGTCTCGTCCACGGTCACTTTATACCCCATAATGTCAAGGTATCCCTTCAACCTCGTTTCCTAAGAAAAACACAAAATCAGCACAAAAACTCCATCTAACGTGAAGAAAACACCCACCGAAGCGCTAGAATTCTTCAACCAATACAAATACCGACCCTTCAACACAAAATACCGCGGTTTCCACGAATTATACCGATCGCTCTTCTTGCGCATCCACCCAACATGGTCAGGCTCGCCTATCTGCCCAAGAATACTCTGCCCC
This sequence comes from Laccaria bicolor S238N-H82, assembly GCF_000143565.1. Taxonomy (NCBI): domain Eukaryota; kingdom Fungi; phylum Basidiomycota; class Agaricomycetes; order Agaricales; family Hydnangiaceae; genus Laccaria; species Laccaria bicolor. The sequence goes on from NW_001889875.1 coordinate 860,364, forward strand.
TGCGTAACACCACCCCCAACCCCAAGTAAACTCTTCCCATCCACCGACGAAGACCCCCCATTACTCTGCTGAACAGAAGAAATAACACGTTTCCTCAAAGTCGATCGCTCAACCTCAGCAGCAACCTCCTCCTTTTGTCCTTTCTCGTGGTGGTAGTGATCCTTGAAAGGAGACTGTGGTTCCTTCAATTTCTCCTTTGGCGACCCAGTAGGCGTAGACGGTCGTTGAGAATGTGTAGAGGACGATTTCCGCATCCCCTTGGGAAGACCGAACATCGATGACCTTTCAGCGTGATACTCGTGCTCGCCAGCGCTAGGGGGTGGCTTCCTACTCTTCCCACCGAATGGCACGGCGAACAAGCTCAACCTGTTGTCGCTGGGCTTACCCCCATCTATGCTCTTTCGCACACGGGCATGCTTTATTGACCCATTCGTTAAGGAAGTAGTGTCTTTATCCTCGTGGCTATGAGTATGCGCTCCTGGTGAGGAGGTACCATTGGAGTGCTTGGATGATGAATGACCACCTGATGTAGTCGAGTCGTGCGAGCGACCAAATAGGCGCCGTCGCATGCTTTGCGAAGGAACAACTTCTCCCTATCACAAAGGTCATTTCCGAACCAAGAAAACACAAGAAGCATCACAAACCTCACTCAGATGCCCACGATCTTCATATTCATGTTGCTCAGGCTGCAAAATGATTTTCTCCTTCAACGCACCATCACTAGGCGAAAGTGTCAACTGTGACGGACGGGCCTTCTTCAAATTCAAAAACCACACATCACAATCAGCCTACCGCAAGGTCAAAAAATTAAGGACCACAACATACCGTTCCCTTGCCCAGAGCCTCTTCAAAAGTCAACATTCCCAATCCCGGTGGACCACCCTCACCGACAACAGGCGGAATCTCCAGCCCTTGCGCATTCGCATTCCCATTCTGCGAATATATATCACCAGAGGACGACCCGCCCTCCGCAACAGGCTCAAAGCGCCCCGGCCCACCAAAGCTAAACTGTGTTGGCATCCCAGTCCCAGCAACATAACCAATCGGACTCCCAAGCGAGCTCTGTACACTCTGACTGTAATTATGTCCCAGGAAAGAATGATGAGAATGACTTTGGCTTTGCGTTCTAGAATGGACGCGGGGTGGCGTGGATGTGGTGTTGGTGGTGTTGTACATCGGCGACGAGGGGGAGGGCATCTCCGTCGTTGGGGGATGGTCAGAGTAGACTATAGATGGCGGGCGGCGTAGGTCCGTTATAGCGTTTGCGATGCGCATGCGTTTCCCGAATGCCATTACCCCGATTTCGGTCTTGAGTAGGTTGACGTCTAGTTCGAGGAGGACGTCGCCTGTTATTTCTTGTTCTGTGATTTCTTTGTGAGATATTGTGGTATATTTTTGTGGATAAAGGAGCTCACCGATGAATTTATCACAGATAGCTTGGTCAAATCCTTTGCTTTTCAACCACTCCACGACTTCTTCGACTGTCCACTCGCTAGGGTCCTTCTTCCCTACCTCCACTATAGGTTGATAAGCAGGAGCAAGACTAGGTGCGTTCGAAAGCGATGACATGACGCTGTTATGTTTTGATAAAGAGGCAGCTGTTGGGTCTGTTGCTGCAGGAGAAGGTAACCCGGATAACGGCAACTCACGAGTAGTCGGAATGCTACTAGGTTTCCACTTGTCCGGTGCAGAGAGCGGGATCGGTGTAATTGCGAAGTGTTCATTAACAGCCGAGTTGGGTGAGATGGGCGAGGGGAGTGATAACCTGGCAGGAGAAGGGATCTTTTCGTCCAAAAGATTTGTCTCTGGAGGCGGCAAATTTGATGGAGGAGGCGACTCGAAGACGGGGAATGACGCCTTTGTAGCGGTTTGCGCCTCCTCTTGCAGAGAGTCCCCATGATCAGACGATAAATGAGTGATCGTCGTAGCCGTGTCCATTGACACATCCTGTACATGGCCACCCTTGCTAGCCTCGCCATTTTCGAGTTCCTCGTCCTCTTCCAGGATGTAAGGATTGTCCCTCTGGAACTTGCTTGACCGGGATGTAAAATCCATCCGATCCGAAGGGTCCTCTTCGTCGTCACTCTCGTCGCTCAACTCGGCCTGAATCGGAGGGGCACTGACCACCCTTCCAGTACCGCTAGACGACCCAATGCCAGTCGTCATCGCTTCCAACTTCTCAGCATTCTCCACCGCCCTCCTTGCCCTCTCAGCCAATTTCGTCCTTGCACCTTTATGCCAATCCTGCGCGCCATTCACATCATTCGCACGTTCCGTATCGCTCATCTCAAAGTCCGTATCATCCGTCTCCGTGTCCCCGCCATGCGAGCTTGCAAAAGTGAAACTCCCCTCCCCATCCGCGCCCCCTCTCCCAAGCTGCTCAATAGCCCTCTGCACATCTGTCATTGTGGCTTTCATAACTTCGTCTCCACCGTTGCCCTGCAGATCGCCGCTATCTGGGCCTTCCATATCGCCTTCATCGTCGTGAGGCCCACTTAGGAAGGTTGCTGTGGGTTGTTTGGGTTGTGGAGAGGCGATGGTGGTGGTGATTTCTGGTTCTCCGGTGGGTGCGGATGAAGACTCAGCGGCAGCGGATGGGGCGGATTGAGGCGCTGGGACCTCGGTAGATGGGGCGGCTGGGGCGGTGTAGCTTTTTGGGAAGAGGCCGACCTTTCCTTCGAGATTCCGTCCCTATGAGAAGTGTCATCAGTTATTCTCATTGAGAGGGCAAGGCCAGTGGATGTCTCGGAGGGACGTAGCGCCCAGGTGTAGATAGAAAGATACACACCTGCCACCAGCCATCACCGTACATGTCGTCCTTCTCGACGACCTCTATCCTGTCTCCAGCTCGAAAGGAAACTTCATCCTCGTTCTCTGGGAGGAAATCATGTAGGGCATATACGTAGTCTGGCATCACTCCAGAATAGTGTATCCCTGTCGCAAATTAGTGGTTGGTTGGTGGTATTGGAGTCGTGGTGAATTGAAAAGGGATACGCAGGCCTAAAAGAAAAAAATGGTAGGTGATAATCGTATGTCTTTCTGAGTGAACAATGTGATTCGTTTGTCCGAGATGATGCGAGATGATCAGGTTTTCGTATATCAGGGACCGGGTAAACGAGGTAATAAACCCCGTCTTGGGGTTTCGCTAGTGTCGAAATACGGACTTGCCTCGGGACACCGTCGACGGTGGTTGTCGTCGCTCGTCGTCGTCGTCGGCTGCTGCGAGAATGGTTGGTAATCACATCACACATCATTTGCCAAAATGGGCGATTGTAAGATAGATAACTCTACTCAGATGGATTCAGCGCTTTGTTCTCATCCTTACAAACTTTGTTCTAAACCACCATAATGCCCGATCAAGCTGAAATCATACCAGATCCAACACTCATCGACGTGTCAACCGAAAACACACTAGTCACTATGATCCCTCGTCACAAGTTCACTTTTCCACCCTGGCCAGCACCTCCAGAAGGCGTCACCATCATGTCCTTCAAAAATTTCAAGCAACGCGGCATACAGATCGTACCAGGCCAATACGAGGAGGAGGTCGATACCCTTGGCATCATAACCGTCGCCGTCAAAACCAGGCATAGCAATGATGTATGCAAGACGAACACCAAGAGGAAGAAGAGGGCAGAAGAAAACGCGAAGAAGGCTGCTGCTGGCATCAAGAAGGATCTCTGGGAGGAATGGGAGGACAAAGAGAGCACAAGGATGACTACCGCTCATGTGTAGGCATTTCTTGCTTTGGAGTCGACGTGTCTGAACGCGTAACAGGCATATTACGAGTAGCGAAAAAATACAGCAGGCTGCTGCTGACTTTAGGTCTGGTCGTCCATGGCCAAAAACCATCGACTCACAGCACAACCCCGAACGCATTTGGCATCAGGTATGACCTTTCACCATTACCTACAATCTTGCGCTAATACCTCTGCAGTTTCTCAACTTTTGCGGTTTGGGCGACAATGCACCCCAACCCAAGAAGAAACTCCACATCAAGGCCTTCAAAGCGGATGGCGATGATGACGATGATGACTTTTCCGACGATGACAATGGGGAGCTGGCAGACGCCAACGTTAAAGAGCGCAAGATATCATCATTCGTAGATGATCCAGAAACGACCATCAAGATTTTCATGTCGTCTTATTCCAGACACAAAGGTCTCATCTGGTAAGTCTTATTCCCACATAACCATCGAACAGCTATTGATAACGACACAGGGCCGAGGATAACCTCAAAGCAATCCCAAGACTCATGGGTTTCTGGATCGACTTTCTCCTTCGAAACAAAGTTTTCCCGTCCTCCGAGGTCGGCAAACTCAAGCGAGCAAAAGACGTCACCACCCTCGCGCTCAAAGAATACCCTCTGACAGCCAAGATATCCAAAATCATCCCAGATGAGTTCAGCGCTGGATGCAACGAATGCTGGGGTACCAAAGCTGATGGGTACAAGACCCTTACATTAGATCTCCCTCCTGCTCCTCCTGCCCCGGTTGTGCCTGCAGAAGACACTGACGTTACCATGTCCAGTGGACATATCACCGAAGTGGCAGACACGGAAACCTCTGCAGCTACGGAAGCTAGTACGACCACGGAAATACCCGACGAGAGTGGATGGGGCGCCAATAGCGCATCAGCCTGGCCTGGAGCTGACGACGGAGGCTGGGGAACAACAACCAACTCGTCTGGCTGGGGAACAATCGACACCTCCGACTCTGCAGGCTCAATCTGGAGTAACAGCAACACCATTCAACCAGGTGGTAAAGAACCCACAACAGACGACTTCATCTGGAGCTCCTCCAAACCCACGTCCCTCCTCCCCCTCCTGGGACCTACCGCTCTCCCTCTAACACACGTACCAGGGATCGTAGAGTCCTCGATGCGTCGCGTGAAGAGCATTAATTTACCACCACAAACAGTGGCTACTGCCCCCGTCTCTGAAGGAGGGCCAGACGCAGAGGCCGTGGAGCTAGAGCTGGAGAAGCGGTTTGCGAGGGTTGTGTTGAGCCCTTGGTTGGACTGGGATGGGGGGGAGATTCCGGCGTTTTCGAAACCCAGGATATTGGAGTCGAGTGTTGGGGAGGTCGTTGACCCGCTTTCCTCTGCCCCTTCTCCTCCCCCTGTTCAAGCTGGGACTACTGCAAAGAAACCACACGATCCCTTGACGGACGACATCACTGTCCTTCTCAAACTCTCGACTGCGCAGGAGTTGAGTGAGGGTGTGGGGTTAGCTGGGACTTGGGTCCAGCTCGTGCGCGTGCCCAAGGTTGTCCATGCTGATGCTGAGAGGGGAGAAGGGGGCGAGCCACCGGCGAAGAAGAAGAAGAAATCGAAGAGCAAGTCGAGTGCGGCGTTGAAGAAGGGGGGGTATTGGTATGTTGATGATTTGACTGTTACTGTTCCGAGTTTTTGGGCTGTTGTTGGTGCCGCGAAAGAGGAGGTTGAAACTTGAGGTTGTGTAGTGAGTTTTTTGGACTGGTTTTTCTTGCTTTCTTGCTGTCGAAGGATCTTGACATTGTACCATATTCATCTCGTACGTCCACAATCCCCTGTACATATATCAATATTAGACCAGAATTTATCGTTACATACATAGTGGCTCATACAAGGCTCGTACATTGAGTTTTGGACCCACTTGCTTGTTTGCGCTTGCTTTTCAACAACTTTCCTCAACGTGAAGTCTCGCTCAACTTCAATCAATGTCAAAACGCACGCACTCCCCACCACCCGCAGGGGGCGCGCTCGTCAAAAGAGCCAAAGCAACCCCCCCACCGTCCAACCAAATTGCCATCTCCTCAAGCAACGACGAGCGAAGCAAAGGCCTCATCAGAACCGTTCAACGCACCAGCGCCCTTGAAGCACCTATCATCAGCTTAGCTGGCTCACACTCGGTGTGTTTCAACGACGTCCAAACGCGGTGTATATGGGACGACTGATGCGTATTCTTGCTAGGCCGAAATTTTGAGCTGTAGGTTCGACCCGTCAGGACAAAACATCGCAGCGTGTTCCGCTGACCGAAGCGTCTGTAAGTAATACCTTTCTCTATCCCCAGCTGCCTTTTTTTCACGCTAACCTAACCCAATTCTAGCCCTCTGGCGCACATACCCACCAAACACAAACTACGGCCTCCTCTCCAGCCACACCAAAGCTCCCATCCTCGACCTCCAATGGTCCCTATGCTCACCAACACTCTACACCGTCTCCGCAGACCACATGCTCTCCATGACGGACGTCACCACCGGCCAACGATACCGCCGCATCCGTGCGCACCGCGAGATTATCAATTCTGTGGATAGGACGATGGCAGGAGGCGCTGGGACCGAGTTGGTGGCTACGGGCTCTGACGATGGTACGGTGAAGATATGGGAGGGAGGCGAGGACGCGGGGAAGTACGCCGTCGCGACGTTTGATGTGGGATGCCCGGTGACGGCTGTTGCATGGAGTGCGGATGGTGCGAATGTGTATATTGGTGCTATTGATAATGAGATCCACGTACGTTCTCCCTCTCTTCTTCTTCCTATCTCTTACTCTTTTTTTTTTTTTTTTTGACTTGCGTGTAGGTATACGACCTTCGAAAATGCGAACAAGTATACACCCTCACAGGACACAACGATACCCCCACCTCCCTCTCCCTCTCTCCCAATGGGAATTTCCTCCTCTCCCCGTCGTTTTCATCTCAAACCATCATACATGACGTGCGGCCCTTCTCCCCATCGCCATCACGGATACATAGAGTCCTGATGGGCGCCCCGGCAGGGTTCGAAAATACCCTGTTGCGAGGAGCGTGGAGTAAGGATGATGGTGGACGAAGGGTCGCCGTGGGTGGTGCGGATCGAATGGTGTGTATTTGGGAGGTGGATAGTGGGAGGATTCAGTACAAGGTTGGCTTTTCCTTTGCTCATTTTTGCGTTGCTTTCTCATCGTACCATGTTCGTAGCTTCCTGGCCACAAGGGTACGGTGACGTCTGTAGATTTCCACCCCAAGGAACCTATCAGTATGCCTACCTCTTTTCTTGATCGATGACATGTATTGACTCCTTACTTTTCAAGTTCTGACAGGAAGCAAAGACGGTACCATGCTACTGGGAGAGATTGAACCCAGCGTGACGGCGTAGCTTCCCTCTAGATCTGCTGCATGTACCTACACTGTATCCCATGCAAAAAGAATCGCTCATTTTTGTTATCTGGAATGTTTTATTATGTGTGAGATTGATTATCGACAGCTGCAGCGGTCTATGGTATACAAATGGAGATGGAAAGCGACAATGCTTGGATGGACATGCTCAAATGAGTGATGATTGGACATGGAGGAGGGGCAGATTTGAACACATGTACGAGGGACGAGGAAGGGAGATCAAGCAACATATGCGAACGTGTCCTTGGAACCATCGACTCGTTCAATGTATTCCTTCTCCAAGAGGGTTTCGATCGCCTTCTTGATGTCAGGAATCTTTGGCGCAAATCGTTGAGAGATCTGAGAGATGACTTCCTGGATCAAAGCCTGATTTTTCATCGTCTTCCTTGCCTTCATTATTCTACACGACAGAGCTCGATGAGATTTCCAGTAAAAGTAAGATGACAGTAAGCTGACATACCGAACAATCGTGGCTTGAATGACATATTTCCTGTCCTCATCAACAGCCTTCAAAACATCCGAAGATTCAGCCTTGACTTCGGCCTTAATTGGCAGATTCAGGTTGACACGGATCTTCTTCGACTTGAAGTCTATTAACAAAGTAACATTCAGATTCATGAAGCTTCAAGAGAAGTGCGAAGAGCATACTGGGATTGAGATCGTACTGATCCTTCTCCTCGTTGATCAACACCTTCGCCTTAACCAACACAGCCAGAACCTGGGTCAAGATGTCCTTCGTGATCGAAGTAGCAGTGACCAGTTCATCCAACGAAAGCGTATCGGTCCGATTGTACTGCAACAGTACCGCCATCTGATACGAGCTCGTCATCAGGATGTACTTTTGGTTCGTATAGTTCGTGCGCAGCTCGTTCTTGGAATAGTTCCATAGCCAGGTGAGTTTACGGCCAGAGTGCTTCGTCTGGTAGTACTTCTGGAATCGGTCGTAGGTGGGCACGATCTCGGTGGGGATGACGAAATCGTGAGGTGGTGGATTGAGTGGCCAGAAATTAGTTCCCAAGACCATGATGCTGAAGGTGATGTCCATGTCATCGTGATTTTGCGACATGCGTTCCTTGAATGAGTCAGTAAGATCCTTGCTCAAACTCATGTCTGAATTCCACGTCAAAACAAACAAAATCGAGAGAGTTTGAGAAATTTACCGGTAAACATGCGTTGGAGCTTGTTGGTGTACTCGAAACCGCAAGCTTCTTTGAGTTTCGAAATCATGCTGGCCTCGCTCTCGTCGGACGCAGAGACACCATGGATCAACCGTTTTGAAAGCTTGGTGGTATAGAATGTCTGGAACACATCCTTGTCTTCCAGGTATTTGAACAAAATCATCTTTGAAAAAACGGCATTGAGGCTGCTGATCAAGACACGACAACAACATAAACGTACAACACGGTTCAAAGCACCCTCCAGGTCGTCTTCCTCTGCCATCTTGTTGTTCTTTCTCAAAAGCATGTCCGCGTGCTTGGCAATAAGCTCTGGCGATTTGGTCGATGAGCCGCCAGTAGCCGCATTCCGATTGACAAACTCTCGGCAGGCTTTGTCCAAACTTGCCGCAAATCCTGCCTCGCCCTTGAAACTTCTGTTTACAGTCTCTGAGTTCTTGTGGTAAACCTCGAGGAGCGCATCCACATATGCTTTGGGGTCAACTTCCGCATTCGCAGCGGCGGCGCCGGCCTGGCCAACCAACTTCTCGATAGCAGAGAGACCAGATAGTTTGACGTGGGCTTCAAACCTTTTTCGCAAAGGTTCCAAACCTTCTGGAATCCTTGAGAGAAGGGCGTACATCCGTTGCAGATCTTCATCCTTGTCGAAGTCGAGCAACGATTGGAAGCTTTCCCACATCAACTCGGAGTGCTCGCGAATCAGGACCTCTTCGCATTTGCTGACAAGCTCTTTTCGCGTCTTGTTGTGTAGATAACGCTCAACACGATTCTCCTCCTCTCGCAGGCGATCTTCGGCTTTCTTGAGGTAGTCCGAGACTGAATTTTCAGCTAGGAAGGTATCTGATTCCTTCTTGTAATACTGCTCCGTGGCAGCGATGAATGCCGTTTCGAATTGGTCCTTATAGATATCGAGGCATTCCTTATTAGGGTCGGCGTTATCAAGGCCAAGTGACACGAATGAATCCACAACCCGCTTGATCAGACCCTGATCTACGACCTCGCCATTCCTTTGCTGTGTGATTTGACGAAGTACAGCACCAGCCAATTTCGCGTTGTCATTTTGTATGTGCATGAAGAAATGGCTTTTCCATTGTGATAGGGCAAGCTGCAATGTTATTAGAATGCTGTGTTGTTTTCCGAAAGAGTGACAGTCACCGTGTACACCTGATACACGGCCTTCTTTCCCTCATCTCGCTCGCGCTTCACCCAGTATCGATTGAGGTATGTGAATAGACGGTTGAGATAATTAGCGCCTCTAGTGTAATTATCCCATTCTGTGGCGTAGTACCGCAGGAGGTCGACATCTTGCAGAGTTTCAGTTTTCTGGACGACGAGTTTCAGACAATCATAAATGTCTTAAGCTAGTCGGAACGCACCTCAAGCATTCCTTTGAAATGCTCAACAAAATATCCGCTGAGTTTGTTGTAGAGATCGGATCCAACCAAATTAGCGCCAGCTGTGGACTATGATTTGACGATATTAACATCACTCGACGCGCAAAACTCACTGCGATTGCCTTCTAGCTTTCCATGCATTTTGGTCGATGTGCAATAGTTGTAGACGGTCGAGTATAAACTCGTGTACCCTTTGAAGGACAACCCCGTCTCAAAGTTAGTCATGATGTGGTCGACGCCTCCATTCAAGAACGTCCATGTCTCCTCCAGATCCGCCGTCCGAGGTGGCATGTTCGCGAAGTCATTGGCCGGGGCTGCAGATGTTGAGGCCATGATGGAGGAGAAAGTTGTGAGTCAATTAGGCAAACGCGTTTTTCCCTTGAAACGGTACCGCCACCACGCCTGTCCCACGCACCGCGTTTATGTTACTCTCATATTGTTCCAAGGTTCCTCGTCCAATGTTCAACACTTCGAACCTGCTCCAACCAGACCAAGAATCGTCAAAAGATCTTCTCCAGACCATTTTATTTCATTCCACGCACATCATTCAACTAAGAAAGTCCCATCTTCGCTTGCCGCTCATTGTCACAATCTAAGCGCCAATCATTGCTGAGAGTCTCATGATTCGAAGTTGCGTGTGAGTTAAAGGAATTTGACTTTGACTTCCACCAGAGAACCGCCAGGTCTACCACCGCGTTCATTCCCCGCCTATTCGCAGTTCAAATCAATGGCGCACCCTCTCCTGTGGCCTAAGAAACAATTTTTCTATCCGATTGGAAACACTCCAGCAACTTGCTTCACTCAACAATTGGCACCAGAAGATGCAGCTGACGTCCTTCTGCTTGGATGTGGTGATCCAAGAAGCATCATGTTCACTGTGCACGTCGATTTAGGTGGTGTGTACCGTTCTCCATGAAACTAGGTCAATCCCATTGACTACTGACAGACAAACGCGCATTGGATTTCACTTGCTGTGACGCAGAACCCGCTGTTCTTGGTGAGAAATGATTCATGACTATGTATCCAATTCTGATATATTTATGAGCAGCGCGCAACATCATTTTGTTCACCATGGTTGCTGACAGTGACCCCAACGATGCCATGCTAGATGACGTCTGGAACATATTCTACCACTTTTACCTGGACAAGGTGTCCTTAAATCGTCTTCTTGACCAATGCCGCAAGCTCGTTGACATGTCAACTACTGTTGAATCATGGGGCTCTTCGAAGTATGGGAGAGTGTTCCGGTTTTGCACGGATGCGTCGCTCCTGCAAATTCGCAATATGTGGATAAAATATCTGGAGACGGAGACCCTTTCACAGGGTGAGAAGGAAGCCCTTTCATCGTCTTTCTCTGCAGGAATGAAGGAGGTCTTGAGGACGCAAAAGGGCGTTTCGACAGCTTTCCGATCAGCGGGCCCCCTCTGGCCAAATCTAGCGTCGATGGGAGCAGATCACTTCGATAAATTCTGGACAACGGGCACTACCTCAAAACCGGCTTCTCACATTAACCCAACATTCGCATATTCACTTTCCGGTCGAAAATTCAATGTTCATTATGGGACAGACCCACTTCTCTCTTTCCACCTGGCTGTTCCCCTTGCTCCGACGAAAGAGCCGCCTCGTTCTCCGGCTACCAGGTTGGAGGATCTTGACAAGTCTATCAAAATACAATTCCGCGCATGGTGCACCAGTTTCAGGACACGGCTTTTGGCAACAGCTCCACAGATTGTTATCAGATATTTCGTTGGTGAAGCCCTGGCATTTTGTCAAGCGCTTTATCACTGTAAATTGTTGAATAATACGAAAACAGGTGTCTATGCCACTCCTTGGGGAGGAGCCAAGATTGACCTATGCGTGGAGGATTATTCTCCCGAGGCGCCTAAAAGAGCTCCCCTCAGCTTCAACATAATCGACACATCCAACCTTTCAGACCACCTCGGCCTCTTGAATGTCCTCCTCGCCACAATGCCTCTGCTTCGCGATACATGGTCATCAATGCTTCATACCCATACCCTGTTGCGCTCTGAAGGCCACGTTAGTTTGCAGAAGGGGCTATCTGATAAAACGTGTGCCGATATTCCGATGTTTTCATTGCTGCTTGGCCTAGTACCTTGCCGACACCTTTCTGAAATCACATCTACCTCATCTACTCATGAGATAATGCTATCGTCTGCCCAGTCCGGCCAGTTTCATGACTCCCTTTCTTGGAAAAGACTCCCGAAACAGGAAATATCATCAAATGAGCCTCTCCGCTGCGAAGCCCTCCCATTAGGAGAGTTCTTTTTTACCATGTATCTGAAAATGTTCGCCGACGAGAACGTGATGGCAGCATCTCGAAACACTAGCATCGACTGGATGCAGAAGAGATCGACAATTCACTACAGCAGACACAATTTTGTCGCTTTTCTTGACCTTGCAAAGAGCCGGGTCGAGAGTGATTGGTCAAAAGCAATGGACCATTTCATATCGCGTATCGAAAGAGACAAGACACTCCTGGTGGGCTCGAACAACTATCAGGATCTCTGTTGTAGTCTCCACCTTCGAGAAGTGGAATTCTACCTTCCAACTGTGTCACAAGGTTCTTCACACGTTTTTCAAGGATGGAAAGATGTTCCAAAGGTCGTCTGTGTCGTCCTCGTGGTACCCCGTCAATCTCTCAAGTGCCTCGAAGACATGCACCCTGACGAGATTAAGACGCCAATCTTGCAGTGCGAGATTAAGGGCACTGGGTTTCAGAACGTATTCAATTCTCTTCGGCCAATTTTCGGCAGTGTAGAAGTTCAAGTTGACAGTGTCAGCACCGAGTCCAAGGTCAACCTCCGGGAAGACACAGATGGCTGGGAAGGATCATCTCCGTTGATTGTTTCCTTTTATGCCCCTGCTTGGATTTTTACGGTCTCGCCGTCTTCGACTCAGGTCGTTCTCTCGTTTCGTCCAACTCCTTCGAGTACTATGTGCCTTATGCCCAAATTGGGTTTGTTTCTAACTGTGTACTCCGCAAGTGCCATGGACAAACGGCATGTTTTTGTCACCCGCCATCGTCCAGACAATCTGGATAAAATTCAAAGTTTGCCTGTGGTATCACGCACCTTGAAGTTAAAGAACCCCCCCTCTTTGACATTAGAATCTCTGACCGTGAAATTCGATACTTCACATATACAGGCACATTCACTCATTAAAAGAATCGATCTCAAAAATTTGACGGATCGCAATTCGCTCGCCACAGGTGCGACAGTGGTCACGAAACAAATCTCGGATTTGGCTTTCCTGGTCACTTTTGACAAGTATCAGAAAATTCTTGAATTTCCTTTCCTCGTGGATGGTAGTCGTATGAAAACGCGGATTGCTAGGAAATCCTTCTACGTCGAAGTCAGTTTTTGTTACTTGCATCTCTATCATTGAGCTAATCCAAGCGTGTTTTTTAGGTCGAAGCACCTATTTTGGCAGACCCACTCGATCGTACCAAGTTCTCCCTCGATGCGTTCCCAATCATCCTCGACGAATCATTCCCAAAGCTATCGAACATCCATTACCTTCGCCTGGACCGACTACCTACCTTGGATGTCGCTTCTAATCACAAGTTGGACTGGCTTGGCTTTCATCTTCGAATGGCGTTTTCAGATAGCGAGATAAGGGCCAAAGCGAAATCAAACCAAAAAGAGCGAGGTACGCTTGTGAATTTGAAGGAGTCCATCAGCGCCATTCTCATCGAGTTTTGCCGCAAACGGAAAGGTCAACCTCTTGCCGCAGGGCTTTCCTGTTCATCTCAAGGGGGAATCCATACTCTCATCTTTGTCAGTGAAGTCAAACTCGACTTAACATCAAATACAGTGGTCGCGGACGCATGTGTGCTTCCCTTGACGCACTCTATCATGCCACTCATTACTCCAGGCCTCCGAAAGATAACAAATCTGCAGGAAATTGTAACTCTTGAGGATGAAGTAACTGCCTGGAAACAGCTTCTCCCTGCGTTCGCAGAGAGATGCCGTACATGGAAACACACCGTGAATTGCGAATACCCTTCGAAAGGGATTCCAGTGTCCGTCAAATATGAGGAGAGTCCCCTCTGTGGATGCGGACGGGGGAAAAATCTGGGGCCGTTCTCTCAAACCTCAGCCTGGAAGGACTTCACACCTTTTGTTACCAGGATTGCTCTTGCACCCCTATTCAGCACGTCGTTTGTGAATAACCCACTCTCTTCCTCGAAAACCTCGAACAGTGATACTATTGGGGACGAGCGATGCAAACACTGCGGAAACCCAGGCAACCCGAAACTTTTGTCGTGTGGTGCTTGTAAGGTGGCCAAGTACTGCTCTGCCCCCTGCCAAAAAGCGGACTGGAAAAAGCACAAGGCTTCATGCACTGTCACTAAGTAGCTATCTGATAATTCGTTGGAATGCAAAGTGTATGTAGTACTTAGCCCAAAATATCCTCGATGTCTTTGTTCGCCAGCGTCCATTTGAGGAGTCGAACATGCTCATATGAACTCAATCTAACTCAGCAGTACTAGTGCCACGCAGACACTTGCTTTGCGGAGTGCACCCAGGGAAACTTCAGGATCACACATTGATCACATTACTACATAGGCAAACGCTTGAAACGGTACCGCCACCACACTCATTGTTCCAAGGTTCCTCGTCCAATGTTCAACACTTCGAACCTGCTCCAACCAGACCAAGAATCGTCGAAAGGTTTCTCCAGACCATGTTATTTCATTCCGCGCACATTCTTCAACTACGGAAGTCCCATCTTCGCTAGCCGCTCATTGTCACAATCTAAGCGCCAATCATTGCTGAGGGTCTCATGATTCGAAGTTGCGTGTGAGCTAAAGGAATTTGACTTTGACTTCCACCAGAGAGCCGCCAGGTCTACCACCACGTTTATTCCTCGCCTATTCGTAGTTCAAATCAATGGCGCACCCCCTCCTGTGGCCCAAGAAACAATTTTTCTATCCGATTGGAAACACTCCAGCAACTTGCTTCACTCAACAATTGGCACCAGAAGATGCAGCCGACGTCCTTCTGCTTGGATGTGGTGATCCAAGGAGCATCATGTTCACAGTGCACGTCGATTTAGGTGGTGTGTACCGTTCTCCCTGAAACAAGGTCGATCGCGTTAACTACTGACAGACAAACGCGCATTGGATTTCACTTGCTGTGACGCAGAATCCGCTGTTCTTGGTGAGAAATCATGACTACCTATCCAATTCTGATATGATATATGGGCAGCGCGCAACATCATTTTGTTCACCATGGTTGCTGACAGTGACCCCAACGATGCCATGCTAGATAACGTCTGGACCATATTTTACCATTTTTACCTGGACAAGGTGTCCTTGAATCGTCTTCTTGACCAATGCCGCAAGCTCGTTGACATGTCAACTACCGTTGAATCGTGGAGCTCTTCGAAGTATGGGGGAGTGTTCCGGTTTTGTACGGATGCGTCGCTCCTGCAAATTCGTGATATGTGGATAAAATATCTGGAGACGGAGACCCTTTCACAGAGTGAGAAGGAAGCACTTTCATTGTCTTTCTCTGCGGGAATGAAAAATGTCTTGAAGACGCAAAAGGGCGTCACGACGACGGCTTTCCGATCAGCGGGCCCCCTCTGGGCAAATCTAGAGTCGATGGGAGCAGATCACTTTGATAAATTCTGGACAACAGGCACTACCTCAAAACCGGCTTCTCACATTAACCCAACATTCGCATATTCACTTTCTGGGCGAAGATTTAATGCTCATTATGGGACAGACCCACTCCTCTCCTATCACCTGGCCGTTCCCCTCGCTCCGACAAAACTGCCGCCTCGTTCTCCGGTTACCAAGTTAGACGAACTTGACAAGGCTATCAAAGTACAATTCCGTGCGTGGTGCACCAGTTTTAGGACACGGCTTTTGGCAAAAACGCCACAAATTGTCATCAGATATTTCATCGGTGACGCACTCGCGTTTTGCCAAACGCTTTACCACTGTAGATTGTTGGATGCTACGGAAACAGGTGTCTATACTACGCCTTGGGGGGGTTCCAAGATCCACCTACGTGACCAAGATTATTCTCTTGACGCGCCTAACAGAGCTCCCCTCAACTTTAACATCATTGACACGTCCAACCTCTCCGACCATCTGGGCCTCTTGAATGTCCTCTTCGCCACAACGCGTCTAGTTCGCGATACTTGGTCATCAATTCTTCATACCCACTCCTTGCGCTCCTTGTTCCTCTCCGGAGCCCACGAAAATTTGCAGAGGGGACTACTTGAGAAGGCTTGCGCCGATATCCCTATGCTTTCATTGCTACTTGGTCTGGTACCTTGCCGCCATCTTTCCGAAATCACATCCGTCTCATCTACTCATGAATTTCTCCGAATGTCGACTATCAAAGACACCCAATTTTATGACTTACTTTCTTGGAAAAAACCCCTGAAGCAAAAAATATCCTCAGATGAGCCTCTTCGTTGCGATGCCAACCGATTAGGAGAGTTCTTTTTTGCCATGTATCTGAAGATGTTCGCCGATGAGAACATGATGGAAATGTTGAAAAATGCTAGGCTTGGCAAGCTGCGACAGACTTTGATACTTCACTATAGTAGGCACAGTTTCGTTGCTTTCCTTGACCTTGCAAAGAGTCGAGTCGAGACCGATTGGACAAAAGCAATGAAGCGTTTCATTTCACGCATCGAGTCGGACAAAACTCTTTTGATGGGCTTAAACAACTACCAAGACCTCTCCTGTAGTCTCCACCTCCGGGATGTCGAGTCCTACGTTCCATCTGTATTGCAAGCCTCTTCATATCTTTTTCAAGGACTCGGATGGAAAGATGTCCCTAAGGTTGTTTGTATTATCCTTGTGGTACCCCGTCAATCTCTCAAGTCCCTCGAAGACATGCTCCCAGACGAAATGACGCCACCTATCCTACAGTGCGAGACCAGGAGCGGAGTAGTTCAGAACATATTTTCCTCAATTCGGCCAATTTTTGGAAGTGTGGAGACCCAAGGTCGCAGCACTGAGTCAAAGATCAACATCCGAGAAGACGCGAAGGGCTGGAATGGATCATCCTCGTTGACAATCTCCTTCTATGTCCCTGCCTGGTTCCTATCCACTTCCACCGAGGTCGTCCTCTCTCTCCGTTCTACACTTGTGACTATGACGACCCTGAAGCCTAAACTGGGTGAATTTCTTACAGTGTACTCGGCTAGTGTCATGGACAGACAGCATGTATTTTTTTCTCGCCATCGCCCAGACAATCTGGGTGAGGTTCAGAGTTTGCTTGCTATGTCGCGCGCCTTGAAGCGAAGGAATCACACCTCTCCAGTATTGGAAACTATTGCTGTGAATTTTGACACCTTGCGTATGCAGGCATCTTCGCTTACGAATAGGGCTAATGTCGTGAATCCCAAGGATCGCGATGCACTTTCGGCAGGTGCTATTGTGATCTCAAAACAAATCTCAGATTTTGCTATCCTGGTTACTTTTGACGAATATGAAAAAGTTCTTGAATTTCCTCTCCCGGTGGATGGTAGTGGCTTAAAGACACGAATTGCTAGGAAATCCTTCTACGTCGAAGTGGGTTTTTGTGTTTCGGATATTTTGCCAATCTGACCGAAATGAGCATTTCAGGTTGAAGCACACATTTTAGCAGATCCGCTTCATCGTCGCAACTTCTCCTTTGATCCTTTCCCAATCTTCCTCGATAATTCGCTCCCAAAGCTATCTAACGTTCACTACCTTCACCTAGACCGGTTACCCGCCCTGGACTTTGCTTCAAATTACAACTTGAAGTGGCTTCGCATGCATCTTGGAATGGCATTTTCAGATAGCGAGAAAACGAAACTATACCAGAAAGAGGCTCGAGGTACCCTTGTGGAATTGAAGGATACCATCAGCCGCATTCTCGAACAATTTTCCGTTCACCGAAAAGGTCAACCTCTTGCCGCAGGGCTTTCCTGTTCATCTCAAGGGGAAATCCATACTCTCATCTTTGTCAGCGAAATCAAACTCGACTTGACATCAAATACAGTCGTCGCAGACGCATGTGTGCTTCCCTTGACGCCCTCTATCGCGCCACTGATTGCCACAGGCCTTCGAAAGATATTAGATTGTAACTTGTTCGCAGTTGAAACCCTTGAGGATGAGGTTATTGCTTGGAAACAGCTTCTCCCTGCATTCGCGGAGAGGTGCCGTACATGGAAACACACTGTGAACTGTGAATACCTCTCGAAAGGGATTCCGGTGTCCGTCACGGTCGAGGAGAGTCCCCTCTGTGGATGCGGACAGGGAAAAAATCTTGGCCTGTTCTCTCAAACTTCGGCCTGGAAAAGCTTCGCCCCTTTTGTCACCAGGATTGCGCTTGCACCCCTATTCAGCACGTCGTTTTTGGAAGGTACACTCTCCGCTCATTCGGAAGCCTTGAACCGTGCTATCATTGGGGAGGAACGATGCATGCACTGCGGAAACCCAGGCAACCCGAAACTTTTGGCGTGTAGTGCTTGTAAGGTGGCTAAGTACTGCTCTGCCCCATGCCAAAAAGCGGACTGGAAAAAGCACAAGGCTTCTTGCACTGTTATCAAGTAGCTATGTAACTGACAATTTGTTGGCATTCAAAATGTAGTATTTCGCCAAATACTCTTGACCGTATGTTTGACGATTCGGACTCAGTAGCCAATTTCAA
Organism: Laccaria bicolor S238N-H82; assembly: GCF_000143565.1. Classification (NCBI taxonomy): domain Eukaryota; kingdom Fungi; phylum Basidiomycota; class Agaricomycetes; order Agaricales; family Hydnangiaceae; genus Laccaria; species Laccaria bicolor. The sequence continues at coordinate 878,733 of NW_001889875.1, forward strand.
ACAGAGGTTTGACAGCAGTTGACAGCGCGTCCCACGCCGGCGCCCACTCCCTTCATCCCACTCTGTTCTTCTAGACCAAAGCACACCCTCTCGCAGGAACTATTTCAAGATTGGAAGGATGTACCACTTGTTGTTTGTGTTGTTCTCGCTGTTCCTCGACTACAAAACCTCGGTATGAGGACGCAAGGGTGAAACGGCACCTCTCTGGCACTGGTGCTTTCATTCTAATGGCCTTCGCAGTTCTCATGCTGGATCCGAAAACAACTGAGATCTTTCGGTGTTCGGCAGTCAACCTCTACCATAATGATGCTCGGCCGGGGCATTGCCAGGGCTTTTAAGAATTTGCTCAACATTCACTCTACAAAGGCCACAGACATAGAACATGTTTTTATTGTGCGTCTTTTGTGCGTCTTCATCCAGACCATCCAAGATCTATCCAAAACCGTACGCTATCAGGTCCCCTCACGGCGACTACGTATTCGACGGGCCTGAAGCCTTCCTCTCTTGGGCGGCGGGTAGACACTGTTGTATCAGAAGCACGAGACAACCTCACTAGAAATTCAACGGTGACCACAAAGCAGCTTTCAAATTTCGCAGTTGCCATTCCGCAAAACTCTTTCCTTTCCCGTTCATATTGAGGGGTTTCGATTAGAAACGAGGATTGCCCGCAAGTCCTCATACATCAAGGTATGTTTTGGATTCCGGTGAAATGACGAGAACTTATCCGGGTGCTTTTGCAGGTAGTAGCGCTTACACGAGCCAACCCACTCAGTGACTGACCCGACTTTCCCCCAAGACCTTTCCCAGTCCTCCTGAAGAATTGCATACCACAATTGTTGAATACAAGTTGAATACTAGGAGTCGTTACCTTGGACTGGACGAACTACCGTGGCTGGATATTCCATCTACTCCGGACATGACTTCGCTTGACAGCATTCATTTGAGGATGACCTGACAGGTCGGACGATGAAAGAGCTTTGGAGGAACGTCTGAACGGGGAACCTTCTTGAACATCAAAGTAAGACTCTTGTAGACTGGGCCTGTTCATTTTCACCGCTTTCTATCACGTGGCGAAGGGACATCCTGCGGTCGTCAGCTCTTCGAGCCAGCTAAAAGCAGCTTCCATGTCTTCGTATTCGTCAGCGCCTTGAAACACGGGAAAGGGTACGAATACCTTGTGAAGACATCCCTGTCTGTTGAGGTTGACGAAGGTCCTATCCAAGTTCTTTCTGAGGCTGGAAAGGGCGATCATTCACCAAGTGTTCTACTTGGAAGGTTTTATTCACCAGAATTGCGTTGGGGGCTCCTCTTCTTCATCAAGGCTCATGGGGAACCTCCTACCAGAACCTCAGCAAGGTTCGAAACTTCCACCAGAATCCCCCTCAACAAAAACGACATCGCCGAATCCTTCCTCGTCAGAATCAACTAGGGAGTGGCAAACAATGTTCTCGATGTGTCAAGCCTGGAAACCCAGAGCTTCTGGTCTGTGGAAGGTGCAAGATGATGGCATGCTGTTCCTCATCCTGCCAGAACCACAGCGGAAAAGTCATGAACCTGTGTGTAATGCCACACATATATATATCAGACAAATTATAGTAGAGTAAGGACTGCAATCGTCTTCTATGTCATGTTCTTGTGCGAAAAGCGTGAAAAGGCATTTTGATGACATCACTGATTATAACAGGTTGCTTCTCGCCAACCACCATGTCTACCGCCAATGACAACGACAGAGGTCGACCCTATCATACCCAATGTACAGGTCCTGCCCTCGCCACAGTGTCGCAGCACAAGGGTGAAGCAGATATAACGCTTTTCGGCGGCTGCTTTTGTCCCTTTGTCCAGCGTGTCTGGGTTGCTTTCGAATACATGGGCATTCCATACAAGGTCTGTCCTAAATTATACAATACGATGGCATCTTTTCGTGACCAACGACGTTTAGTACTGTAAGCAGCATGAGGTCTCTGCGGGGGCGGCCCATGATGAGGTCTTTTTTACGCAGACGAAGTGGATCCCTATAAGAAACCCCAAGACCTATTGGAAGTATCTCCGAAAGGGCTGGTACCCGCGCTCCGATTTAACAGATACAACCCGCCAAGAGCCTTGAATGAAAGTACCGTTATCATGGAGTTTTTGGAGGAGTGAGTTCCTCGTCGTGAATTGGCGTAAATCATCTCAACCTCCAAGTCTCGCATCATCAACAACCAAACGGACTCTGCTGCCCCCTCTATCCAATCCCTGTACGTTGCCTCAGCATTCAAGTAAATTTCATTACGATTGACTTACGCTTAGACGCACGGGCGCTGGTGCGACTTCAGGCTGACCACATAAGTCGTACTATTGTACCCGCCTTTTACAGATATCTTCAAGCGCAAGAGTCTGAGGAACAAATCGCCAAAGAGAAGGATTTCCATGCTGCTATTGACGGTCTTGTGGCGCTCTTCGAACGTGCGGAGAGGGAAATACTGGGTGGAGGAGGAGAGTCAGGAGCTGGTGAACGGGTCGCATTGAAAAAGGGTTTAGGACTTTGGATTGAATCGGAGGGAGGACAGGATTTGGGGTGGTCCGATGTCATGGTTGCACCATGTAAGTTTTCCGTCATCTTCAACAATTCCCTCGAAAACTGATCTTTCGATTCCCTCTAGGGATCTTAAGAGCGAAGATAGTGTTGAGACACTACCGTGGGTTCGACCTTGCGAAGGGGGAAAGATTCAACGCTTGGGTAAACAGGCTGTTGGAACATCCTGCGTTCAAGGCAACTTGCAGTGCTGAACAACTTTATTTGGACAGCTACGAAAGGTTTGTTATTCAGAGTCAGTGTTCTGAGATGGATATTTTCTGACCTTCTGTTTTGCTTGCCTTGGTTTATCCTCCAGGTATGCGTTCAATAGACCAAACACAAGCCAGGTCGCCGACGCAATTAATCAAGGAAAAGCACTGCCGTAAAGGAGCTTGAGAATTGGAGAAAAAGACTGGCTGAGAAGATAAACATAGTAAATCCCCCAAACGTGTAACATTCAGATTGTACATTGATTTCGTTTCGTTCCTGGACCTCTGCATCCTAAAAATTATTCGACTTGGAATATAATTTCAGTGAAGTATCAGAGTAAATAATATGGGCATTTACCAAAGTCGAGCCGAATGGGTCCCAAAGAACTTCAACAAGCTGGTGGATGCGACAAAGCTCTAATTTGGCTCCGTGGCGTTTGTCAAACAACGCGCCATGAGCGGCCCAATGTCCTCTCCTCTGACCTTCATACCGAGAAAGCTGACTCGGCCCAAATCTTCTCTCCGGCCTGCGACAGTCTCCAAAAATGCTGAAGCGACCTCTCTTCCAACTGCAGCGTGCCCCACCATCACAGCGAAGGAGAAGGGGAAGGACAGAGCCCTAGATGAGGATGAACGTGTGCAACATCTAGGTCGAACGAAGACGAAACAAACAACCAAATTTACCGATGAAGATCATGCCTCCCTTGTGTGTCTCGCTCTTTCGGACTATGCATTATGGTCTGACGCGGATCTGCGGCGAAGAATTGATCAAGGACAGTTGCAGGCTGTAGCATTGGGCGAAGAGTCTGGAGAGGGAACTGGCAACGCGACAGCGATTGACCAGGATGCAGGATGTACGTTTTCTGTTCACATATCTCTCCTGTGGCTTCCTTACCCGTGCTCCTCAGATATACCACTTAGCTACCTCATCAAGCACTCGCACGTTCTTTCGCCCATTCTCACTGGTATTCCCGAAACGACAATCATAAAGGCCATCCGTACCTACGCGGCAGATTTTATTGACGTTAGGCTCTCGTTTGCGGCCCCTTCGTCTTCTGGATGGTATCGCGACGGGTCTGGCTCAAGGCCTTCACAAGGAGGTTACGAGGTACTTAGAAAAGACTGGGCTACAACTTGTCGGAATGCGTCTAGCACGAATTCCAAGAGTGATTGGAAAAACCTGACGGTATATATGGTTTGTTTTTCACGGTTAACTTGACGCAGATATTGGCTGACTGTGAGTGATGCAGGAGAATATTCCGATACAGTACCGCAGTATTCCTGGAATCTGTCGATTTACGCAGCTATTGCTAGCTCACCCAGTCGCCTCGAAAGGCATGAGCGACCACCCATCTCCAACGCGCGTCCAGCACGTCTCCCTCCCTCCTCACCACCAAGATAACGCGGGAGATCAGCCTGTGTGTAAAGGCTTTGCGCTAGTCACGCTCCAAACACAAGAGGACGTTGAAAAGCTTGTACAAGTTTGGAATTGGGATCGTGACGATGTGAATGATGAAACAGGCGAAGAAACAGAAATTGCCAAAGAGGCATTGAAATTCGGTTTCAGAACTTTGCCTAAAGCACGGTGGGACGAGCTCAAGGCGGAATATCTGCTTTACCGAACGCAGCTTGTTGATGAAATTAACAAGTTTCAGGATAAGAGTGACGCTGCATTGGGACAAATAGTTGGAGGAACCTTGTTATCAATGCTATCCGACGGAGAAGAGACGAGACCTCTAAGCGTAGCTGGGAAAACGAAGCGACAGTCGGAAAAGGTGGCAGAGCTGGACAAGGAGGGGGAAGAAGGAAGCACTGAGCACCAAACTGGGGACAACGGGAGTCCAGTAATCGACCAATGGTCGCCTTACCCCTATGGCTGTCTTTTATTTGCCAAGAACGTGCACCCGGAGACCAACAAAACTACACTGCGAGCCCTATTTTCACAGGCATCCAAAGCCGCCTCTTGCCTGGATAACGCAGGAGACGCATTGGACTATGTGGACTTTAACAAAGGCATGGACACTGTAGGTCAAGTTTCTATCCCTTTATTATCATCGTTCTCACATACGTGCAGTGTTATCTCCGCGTGAGCACCCCTGCGCATGCACGTCTCATCTCACAGCACTTCACACAAAATTCAACTGTTCAAGACCGCGGATTGGACGATTCAGGCACCTCAATCTCATCGATGGACTCCGGAATGAAGCCCATTATAATTGAGGTGGTGGAAGGGAAGAGGGAGGAGGTTTATTGGCAGAAGGTGCCGGATAAAGTGAGGAGACAGGCTGTGGAAAAGGTCATTTTGGCTTTGAGTGGCGGGACTGGAGGTGATGGTGGTAAAGAGGATATTGAGAGAGACGCGGGAAGGCAGAGAAAGAAGAGGCGGAAACGTTGACGAAGCGATTGTTAGAGACTTGGAGGATGAAGATAAAGCATGTCAGATTGATCATAAGGTACTTGAGAATGCTACATACTACATAACTACATAATCTAATGATATAATTCCTCCTGAGATACGTGAGATGGAAGGCTTGGGTGTCGCAAAGAATGAGGGTATCATAGGTGTGAATATCGGTGGAATGGCAGAAAAAAGAAAGCAAAGATCAGCAGACAGATACAACGAGAGATCCACAGAAACCCAAAGAAATGAAATAGAAAAGGGAAACGAGGAGGGCAGAAACGTCTCAATCAGCCCAACCTGTCACGCTCAAGCCTCTCCCTAACCCTCATCAGCGCTTTTCCCAACTCATTCGCCCCAGTTCCATTACCCTCGCCCCAGAATGAATCATTCGGATCAGCATAGATAAGCATGGCTCGTTCCGTCCCCGTAAGCAACCAGCGCAAGTCAGGGTGTTGCTTGAATTTCAGAAACAAGGTTTCCTCCATCTGAAAAAAAGTTCGTCTTGAGCAACGAATTTACCCGCAAAATAAAGATGACGATTCAAACATACCAATTGCAAAAACACCTGCCCCCAGTCCGGTCGCTGGAACTGCTGGTACCTAGCAGAAAGCGGATAAACGTCTTTCACATCCCTGCAATTCCTGATATTTTCCGCCAAGTCTGGTCGATGTTCAAGGTATTTCATGGCTTCGTGCAGGTGCGTTGCGCTGGGGTAAGTCTGGTTCTTGTACAACACCCGGTGCGTTGAGTGATTCATGAAACCTCCGTACGTGCCCTGCTGGTTGAACCGCACGATGGAAGGGGGGCGATGCGAGGACGCCATGGATTCCGGACGACGGTTGGCAGCAGAAGAAGGACCAGCGGCACCGGAGGTGAGTCCTGCAGATGCCAGCCCTGCCGACGTGAAACCTGTGGTGCCTCCTGTAGGAAATCCTGTGGTCGTCGAGTTTCCTGTAGGAAAGCCTCTTGCCGAATTGCCGGTGGGAAAGCCTGACCCAAATGCACTTGTAGGAGTTGGCGTTAGAGGTGTCGAAGCAGCCGTACTAGTCCCGCTTTGACTGTCATGACCACCCCTTCCTCCATGACCATGATTAGACCCTCCATGGCCATGATTAGACCCTCCATGGCCATGATTAGACCCTCCATGGAGATGATTAGACCCCCCATGTCCAAGGTTTGACGTTGACGCCGACGCTGATGCTCCTAAAGCTCCTGTCGCTGTAGCTGAAGCTTGACCAGGCTGCTGGGGCACAAACACGGGGATATACTGCACTGTTGTCGGCTGCGATGAGGAATCCGCATTGCTACCGCTAGTACTACGTCCCCTCGAGCTAAAAGCCCTAAAAAGCCCTCCTTTTTTGCGTTTGGGCTGCGTTTGCGTTTGCGTGACCGGGGCACCAGAGGCCAAAATTGGCATTGTCTGGGTCGGAGGCTGAGCTCCATAAGTGGCTGTCAGCAGAGCAGTCGACTGTGGGAGGGTGAGGAGCGCCTTGTATGGAGTCATCTCGTACAGATCGCGTGGTGGTGGTGGGAGGGGATTGTCAATAGGTGCATGCGGTCCTAGGTCTGGGGGACCGAAAGCACTGGGTTCGGCAGGTGACATAGGCTGGATAACGTGTGAGAGTTCAGCTTGAAGTGGCCGTGGTGGTGGGTATTGGATGGGTTCACGGCGACTTGAGGGTTGTTGTTGTTGTGTTGTACTGTGAACCCGTCCTGGGGGTGGATTCACCGGGTTGACATAATGTGATTGGGAGCGAGAGGTCTGTTGATGATCTTGAGGCAGGTCATCATCATCGTCGTCGGAGAAGCTGTCACTGAACGGGGCAATAAAGGGAGTTGCGGCACGTCTGGGGTTTTGCGCTACCTGAGGAGATGGGAAGCTGGTTAGTGGTGCCCCCGTTGCCCCCGCCCCTGGCGTGAAGAGTGGAGGTGGTTGAGATTGGGAAGGTGGACGGTGAGAGTGAGATGTGGGATGATAGGATTGGGTATTTTGGCCGGGGATGACAGGTCCACCTTGAGGTTGGGTGGATACTGGACGGGGCATTGAACGAGTTCTGGTGGATGCACCTATGCAATCGAGTTAGATAGAGACAGCGTAATAAAATGGTTTGATCGTGCATACGATGGTGTTGACTTTCACTTGGAACGTATCCCGTTGGGTATTGCTCTGAGTTGGCTCTCTTCGTCATCTTACGTTTTCGTGTAGGCTTATCTTGAGGAAGCCAGTTGAGAAGTGGTTGTGGCAAAGTATTAGGTTGTCCATATACGGGTGGTGCATAACCGTAAGGTCCTTGAGGGTACCCTGTAGGATACGCGAGTGGTTGTGGGTATTGTTGAGGGGGAGCAAATGGGGGCGGTGGTCCATATCCAGCAGGATAAGTTGGAACAGGGAATGGGTAATGTTTTTGTTTAGAGGAAGATTGGCCCATTATTCAAATTTCCTGGTCGTACAAGTGTTCCGATGTAAAAATGCGTGGATCCCTACGCTTTCCTAATACTGTAGTGATCTACTAAATTTACGGTCAACTTCGTCAGTACTAGTGGAGTGGAGTACGCGTCGCACAACTTACTTAGATATTGATAGGATGTAGTAGGTGGTTGAGATGAAAGGTATTGAAGGGAAGGAGCTAAGGAGCCCTTTGTTTTATTTAACATCCATTGACCATGGTGAATAGAAAAAAAAACACCAGGCTCAGGGAAACACGACAGGTCTATTCTGGGATTAGACACAAACACGTTTTTGTTTGGCTTCCACGTTGAGCCCAAATAAAGGGCCAAGAAGCTCAAGCTCAACTCAAGCCCCTTCAAAACTCGGAAATAACCCTGACGGAGCCATCTGTATCTGAGTTACAGACACGATCAACCTATGCTTATCCAAATCCCAAATCTGCGATAGTATATAAACGGCCTGCTACGCGCTGAGAACTTCAATGAACATACCTCGCTGCGACAACAGTCCATTTCCCCCCCGGCTGTCACCGACCGGTTAATTATCCGTAACCTCGTTCCCCTGTTCCAGATATGAGATATCAAGATGATGAGAGTCAGACGAGCGCTCACAGCGGGGCCGCAGCGTGGTATAAGATGTTCAGCGTCTGTGATACCCCGATGCTGTTCTCGCCTCCCTCATGGATGTTCATCACGAGGAGCGCGATTGCTGATCCCCTGTGGCGCGAATTCAAATTAAATCTACTCGAACATTCCTGATAACGGAGAGGGGTGTCGTACTCATCCATCAAAAACGCCATACACCCTTGGTGCAACATACCCATCCCATCGCACATATCTGCGCTTATTAGCATGCCAGCTGTTGAACGACGCTGGCGCGCACCTGCAGTAACCTCGATCTCACAAACCAACCTTGCCTCTATTTTGCTAGGGTCATCTACAGTCGGTTGTATCGAAAGTTCCTTCACCACAATGCGTTTCCCTGCCTCGTACCCAAAACCTCCTTTGCCAAGTGTTCGAAAGATGTTATACCATTTTAAAGGCACTTCTTTGAGCTCCCGCGACGCATTCCCCACAATGTGCGCCGTCGCAGATGGGCTGAGTGGCGTGGCGAGATACTCACGATAGGCCTCTCGACGGAGCGACATGGGAAAATGAAAGCAACGTTTCTTTCCCTATCACTTTCCTTTTTCCATATATATCATCAGCGCACCACGATCCCTGGTTTGAACCACATGATTTTGCTGATCAATTTTTTGTCTAGCTCAACTATTTTATGCGGTAAGTTGCGGAAGTCTTGTGTTGGAGGAAAGAGCCAAGAAAAATTATCTGACCGAAGGTCAGTCATTCACCAGCGCCGCGCCGGAAATATTATTCATACAATACTTATATTCTATCAATTGCCCGAGAATCTATCGTTTCATTTTAGTTCTACAGCTGATACTTTTCACTCTCTATGAAGGCCGTTTCATAGGCAATGACGGAGGCATTAGTAGCATTGCTCCAGAGGCAAGAAGACGGTGGTTTTTCGAGTCCCAGACCTACACGAATTAACGTCTGACAGTCAGATGTTTAGTTATGAATGGCCCTTACCTCACATCGTCCAGCATTTGATTGAAGCCCAGACGCCATGGTGGTGCTTACAATGCGTAATTTCGTCCCTCTAGCGCATATTTTCAATCAGTACATGATTATTATTGGAAAAGTAAAATTTGAACTTTACACATTAGCTGACGCGTGGAACATGAGATTCATGGTTTGTGTGACGCCAGGCGATGAGGCTCTCCCTTCAGCAGAAATGGCGACGGACATAGAGCTCGCTATGCACCTGAAGAACGCGTCAAGAAATCAGGAATGACCTAAAAGAGGTTCTTGAAAAAGGAAACTCACTCGTCAACAAGGAACGCAATACAGCCTTCATGCAATACACCTCGTGCGCTACACATATCTATATCACACACCATCGGAGAATCTGTCTCTTTACCCAAAATAATTCAAGAAATACCAGGCGTTACATCGACCTCGCAGACCACCTTCCCCTCCAGTTTCTTTGAGTCATCCGGGCTTGGAAGAATATTCACCTCCGTAACCCTCAAGCGCTGCGCGACGGAAGTCGCAAAACTATTCCCTCGCTGCCGAAAGAGCATAAGCCACTTCAACGGCATTTGCTTGACTTCCGGAGGCGCGTTACCCTTTATCCCGTTGACGATTTCTAGGTCAAGCGGGCGTTTCATAAAAGCTTGCGCGGAGAGGCTGGATTGTAACGGAGTAATGGCTGCCATTGTTGTTTGGGTAGACTCTGGAGAGTTTTGAAAAGATGGTTAACACCGCAGGCGCTAGGGATGGAGGAATATTGATTGATGCCATGAAGAAGCATGAAGAGCGTGCCGGGTGCGGCTGTTTGACGAGCCGGTATGGTTTAAGCTAAGAGCAATCGTGGGAATTATTAATCATTGCCCTCCATTTCCTGACACGGTCACCTTACACCCATTTTCGGTAATCCAAGCTAGACGGCAGCATTTCGTAGGTATTCTGAGAAACCGGAATAAGGTATGGAATGCATATTTTAGTTATCCATCCCAATTTAAGAATGGATGTTTCAAGCTGGGGGAAAAATCCCCGTCCCAGTCTTCTCGGAGTCAAAATTTATACCCAATGTCGTCGACGTCATCTCGGAGATTACAAGAACTAATATCGGCAGGCGCAAAGGACATCGAAGTCTCCCATATCGCAGGTAATCTTTCGGACGACGCCAAGCGTCGCAGCGTCAGTGCTTTTACCTACTTCGTGAGCACCGCGGACAAATCATACGGCGCGAATGTTGGACAACGATTGAAGCCCTTGGAGATGAACGTGTGGAAGGAAGGTTCTGCGGCGGCATATGTGGAAACCGTATTCGAGATCACGGTTGATAAAGGTACGATTTGACTGCTCGCCAATGGAATTTTGGCTTATGGGGTCGGTGATAGATATGTGCAACGTGTTCGGAACACTACACGGTGCTTGTGCGGCGTATATAATCGACCCGTACGCTTTCTATTTATCGAAGGTTTTTATTTGAAGTAAGAGTTGATCGTGGCAGATGTTCGGTGTCTGCCCTCATTACGCTGGGTCGCACGATTGGTGTGGATGGGACTGGTGTATCTCAGTCAATGAATCTCATTTGGCATAGATCTATTCGGCTGTGCGTTAACATACTTTTTCCCCTTGTGTTCGTTCTTGTTTCCCAGTCTTACATGGTTTTCAGAGGCACCAAGTTACGAGTGGTATCGACATCGATGTCCCTCCGCGGACGGGTGCGCTCTGCTAGGTGTGAGGTGAAACATTGTGTGTGGCTTTTTTCATTCACAGAGCGATAACATTATTTTTATTAGCTCTGGGATGGCGGTAATCTGTGCGTTTCGGCCGTACATTCGACGGTTAACCCCTGGCAAAATGGAACCTCTCCAGAAAAATCAAAGCTATGATTTCGTCAATACCTTTGTCTTGAAGCTAGATGACCATCACCATTTATATATATCTTGTAGCATACAATTACGAAACATCATCTTGGACATTTGACTGTACTCTATAACCCCGTCGTGTATTTCTTGTCTCGCATGCTGTACAATTTACATATCTTGAAACAATTATGAGGCAGCGAATTTTCTACGACAGTGATTGAAGGTATGTACGAAGCTTATCTAAAGCTTTGTACCGATGTGAAATTTTGTTTTTCTGATCTGCTGGCATCTCTGCGTATCTGGACACGACAGGTCATACAGAGCCTACGAAAGAAAGAAAAATCAACCCACGTCATTCCAGTTTCAAGGGGCTCAAACACAGCGCCCCAACCAAATACCTTAGGTCCGCGAGCAGGAACGATGGTTCCTTCCGTGCGGCCTTCGAATATGATGGGCTCCGCTCCTGAATTGAGACTTGATAGTCAGAAACGGTGTATATTTTTCAGAAACGAATTCACCAGGTCCTGCAGAATATGCAAATGTAGACACGGCTTCAGCCGCCCTTGTGTGGAATCCGTCAAGCATTGCATTCAGACCTTCATAGCCGACTGTTACCATAAAATGCTTTATGTAAGGGCCGGGAAGCCCTTTGAGAGCAACATAGCAAAGGGCAGTGTCTTCTATGATACAAGGACCTCCGACCTAAGGTGGAATTCAATGAAAGTTGAACGGGCAAGGGCGATCGGCGTACTAGCTCAGCTGCTCTTCGACATTTATCTGTGGCAACTTCCATCGTAGTTCCCTGAATCTCAGGAACTACAAAAATAGGTTTTATGAGTTCAAGAGAATAAAAATAACAGAGCGGTTAATCCACTTTCGAGGCTCTGAGAATCTATTTCAATAGGATGACCGCCTTCCGACAGTATGGCCTTGACTTCCAGGAGTTTGTTAGCGTTCCCAGTGACGAATACTAGTGAGAAATAAATAAGATATATAGAAAAAATACGGCGAAAGCGTTCTTACCGAGGATTTTGGGTGGAGTCATTCTGATCAGTGGTGTAGGCTGCCTTGAACATCAGTATTCAAGCATTTCAGTTTCCGAGTCCACGGGTTTCTCAACCTAGGAAGCCCTAAAAATTCCGAAAAAAAAACATAAAAACCAGGAAACATCGGAACCGGAGCCTGCATATGTCCCCAAGCCCAGCCGGGCCCCCTGATCCGCACCTTGCTAGTAGATTTTCTAGAAAATTCCCATTCCAGGTTTCTACAAGTTTCCAGGAACCGGAAAAAACTGACAAAACCTACTTCTTGTCTTGTACGTTGTACAATTTACATATCTTGGAACAATTATAAGGCAGTGAATTCTCTATGACAGTGATCATTGAAGGTATGTACGAAGCTTATCCAAAGCTTTGTACCGATGCGAGATTTTGTTTTTCTGATCTGCTGGCATCTCTGCGTATCTGGACACAACAGGTCATACGGAGCCTACGGAAGACAAAAAAATTAACCCACGTCATTCCAGTGCCAAGGGGCTCAAAGACGGCGTCCCAACCAAATACCTTAGGTCCGCGAGCAGGAACGATGGTTCCTTCCGTGCGGCCTTCGAATATGACGGGCTCCGCTCCTGAAATGAGATTTAATATTCAGAAACGGTATGTATTATTTCAAAAACCAATCTCACCAGGTCCTGCAGAGTATGCAAATGTGCATACGGCTTCAGCCGCCCTTGTGGGGAATCCGTCCAGCATTGCGTTCAGACCTTCATGGCCAACTGCTACCATAAAATGCTTTATATAAGGTCCGGGAAGCCCTTTAAGAGCCACGTAACAAAGAGCAGTGTCTTCTGTGATACAAGGACCTCCAACCTGAGATGAACTTCAGTGAAAGTTAAACGGGCAAATACCATCGGCATACTAGCTCAGCTGCTCTTCGACATTTATCTGTGGCAACTTCTATCGTGGTTCCCTGAATTTCAGGAACTAGAAAAATTGGGTTTGATGAGTGGAGAACAAAAATGACGGAGCAGTCAATCCACTTTCGAGCCTCTGAGAATCGATTTCAATAGGATAACCGCCTTGGGACAGTATCTCCTTGACTTCCCGGAGTTTGTTTGCGTTCCCAGTGACGAATACTAGTGAAAAAAAATCCATATGAATAGAAAATTTTCGGTGAACGTGTTCTTACCGAGGTTTGGGGGTGGAGTCATTCTGATCAGTCGTCCTGGAGGTCAAGGTCAAGTCAATGATAATCTTATCGCATGCGGAAAACGCCGAAATTCGAAGTTCTCACGAACTCGTTTCCTCCTCCAAAAGTGCATGCGTGCTGGCTACATTTTGTTGGGCATAAGGGTGGGGAGTGACGTAAGTGGGAGTACGACTTGGTGGTATCTGTGCATTTGTTTCTCGACTTTGGTGCAAGCATTCTGACCCAGTGGTTGCAGACAACTTGAAGGAGGGCATTACAAGTTTCCCGATTCTCTATGCGATGGACCATTCCCCCGTAAAACAACACGGCTATGCAGGCCCTTTACGATGATTTTCCAATGCTAGAATCAAGCGTCTCGGCAGCTTAGTGAAGCTTTGCTTGCAAAGTTCATGGAGCTTGAGTTTTACTACCGTAACTGAAGGCACACTTAAGCTGGATCGGGGACTTAGCTGAGCTATCATTGCGAGGGGAAGGATTCAGTTTACTATCAGAGCTGTCATTGCGAGTGGAAGGATTCAGTTTACTATCAGAAACCACTACCGCCTCATAAAATTCATCAGGAGAATTAAAGACGACTGGATCTTCCGACTTTGTTGCTTCGGCGGCTGGACCACGGTGGTCAAGTGCCGCATCACGGCCAACCTGAATGTGGTGGTCTGGGAGACTTCATGTGGTGAATGTTGGATTGAAGGTTATTCTAAAGGTTTATTTCCTTGTTTTATGCGAATGCACTAGTTTCCTCGTCCCTTCTTTAGACTTGTTTCCTTTGTATCCGATTCCAGACGACCGAGGTCAAGATGCTACATCACAAAAAGTCAAAAATACATCTCACTGTCTTCATCGTCGTCGGAACCAGGACGCTCTTCTGACGTGTCCGAATACGCCGGACCGTCAATCTTCCAATCCCCTCCCCATTTACCCCATCTTGCCTGGCTGGCAGCGTTGTACGAGGACCAGTTTATCCCCCTCCACTCCTGTTTCCATTCCGATACCTTCTCAACAGGGTCTCCGATATTTTCCTTCACGGCGCATTGCTTTCCAAAGAATTCAAATTTGCTGCAGAGATCGCCCGTCATGCGAGCATGTATTTTTCCATCCCCAAGAAAAGTGATGGCACCCTTATTGCGATCCCCAAAGGTCATCTCTCCCTCTCCACTCTCCCTACCTCTCCAATCAAAATGGATCTTGTCTCCTATGGTCTTTGGGGGAGCATCAGATGAACGTATGACACCAGAAATTATGCCAAAATTGAACGCGGCCCAAAGGTGAGATGATTTTGCAGATGGATAGACCTCCAGTTCAAGCGGTCCCTCGGCGTCGTCCCAGTTATCCGCAAGCTTTGGGGCATAGACGGTATATGATCCTTTCCACTGGGCGACTGAGAGGGCCTTTTGATTCTTCGATGGGCCGGCCTTAGGTTTTGTCTTCGATTTTCGCCCCTGAGCTTGAGCTTTCTCAATCTCGTTCTTCATAACATCCTCGACCTCAGGAACATCAGCGAGTAGTTTGAAGAGGAGTTTGCGCATCTGATCATTGGAGAGGGAAGCTATTTCCTTGGGCATCTGTGCCTTGCTTAGCCTTGGGGCCTCCGGTTCGTCCTCGTCGGAATCATCAAGTGCATAGGCATCGAAAACACCAAAAAATTCTTTCATCATGGTTTTTTGCTCTTCTTCCTGCTCCTCCCTCCGCTCCTTCTCCCGAATGTCTCTTTGTTGTCTCTCCTCCCTTTCTCTACGGTCTCTCTCCACCGCCTCTTCCTGGTACTTCTTCTCCGCCACCTTATTCGCCTTCTTCCACTCTTCTTTCATGGAAATTTCAAGTTGCAAGATACTCGCCGGAACCGACAACGTTTGTCCTGCCCCAAATGCCGCCAGAAGCCTCTTTTTTGCGGGTTCCCTCGTTTTCAAGGGCTTCAGTCCATAATGGATGAGTTGCGCACAATAGAAGTGAGCCGCGTGATCCTTGTGCGGAACTGGCTGTCTCTTCGCTACCGTGCCTTTCTTGGTCAGCGTTGGTGGCGGCGGTGTGTATGTGAGGAGGTTGTACAATTGTTGAGCGCCCTCGCGTTCGTGCTGGTTTCCATCGACAACCACGTAAAATCTGTTGCCTGTGCATGTAAACCCGTCCATAGAGATAGCGGGAGCGTATTCTTGTTTGTAACCCCAATTTGAAGACATGATGGCAGGAGACAAAGTGTTAACTTGTGACGCGACCACGTGAATGAGACTGACGCGTTCGTGACGACCTGAATTTGGAAACTTCAAATTTCAATGCCTGGAAGGTCTAACTTTTGAAAGGATGGGTGCTGTGTTCTGCGACAGTCAATTCAAAAGTTGATTCATTATATAACCCATATGTGACATCAAGATCAATGTTTCATTCACTCATTAGTTTCCTCCTTTGCTGTTACAACAGTGAATACAGGGAATTCCCAAAGCCTCAGATGATGTTCTCCAGCTGTTTCCCAAATCTCAAAAGGCCCGCTGCTTATTTGAATATTCCAAAGGAGCATCCGGTCAAAAGGCCCCGCAAACTTATTATTATCTGCCCCCGTCGTCCGAGCCCTCGCCATCTGAGCTCTCCTCATCCTCGTCGTCCTCCGACCCCTCCTCATCCGACGCCGCTGTTGTATCAGAAACAGCCGGACTATCCGGGCGTTCAATTTCACCTCTTGAATATTGTTGGTGTCTCTGGCGCATTTCCATATCACGCAAACTCGCATTTATTCCCCTCCACTGCCCTTTCCAACCGGTGACCTTGGTGAGATGTGCTTTGTCTCCAATCCCAGTCATTGTGGACTTGAGCCTCCCAAAGAAATTAAATTTGTTGAAGCCTGCGCCATCCATTGAACCTTGGATTTTTCCGTCGCCGAGGAAGGTGATGACCCCTATATTTTCGTCGCCGAACTTCATGTCGCCTTTGATCTTTCCGCGCCACAAAAAATAGGCCTTGTCACCAACAGCTTTGGGAGGAGGGTTGAATGAGCGAAGGATGCCCTGAACGACGCCAAAGTCAAAGGAAGCCCATAATTGGGAGGCGGTGGACGATGGCCCAGTTTCCAAGGAAAGAATTTTTCTTGCCTCTTGATGTTCTTCCGAAAGCTTTGGGGCATAGACGTCGTACGCACCCGCCCATTCAAGGGCCGGAACCTTCCTGCGCTTCGTGGGACGAGTCTTCGGAGTCCTCCTTTCTTCTTCATCAACTCGCAGATGGAAACGGATCATCTCCCTTCTGAACGGCTTTTCGACCTTTTGGATGTCCGTTAGAAGTTTTGTTAGGAGTTTGCGCGCCTCGTCCTCAGGCAGGGTCGCGATCTCCTTGCGCGATCGTGCTTTCGTCATTTTGACGAGAAGCTTCAGTTCCTTTGCCAAGCGGCGGGTGACTGCGTTGTCGATCCCGTCCAAAAACTTCATGGTATTCTCGCCTTTCTCCTTCATCTCGAGCCCCGTCTTGAATGTTCTTCTTTTTGTAGATATTTTTTCCTTCAAGGCTTTATCAGATCCGATGAATTTGAAAAGTGGGCCGCGACCCACTACACGGTCACGTGACGTAGTAACTTCGATAATTGACGCGTTGGGGGCGTCCGTCAAGATCATGGAAGACGAGTACTAGCTGGCGAATATTAATTCCAGCAAGCCTTCGTTGAATTCAAGAATAGTCCAAGACATCTTTCTCCGTTCACAAGATCATTTTTTTCAGACAAATCACCCACTCCATCCTCCACCACGTTCCTCGTCAGAATCTTCTGAGTCTTCCGAACGATCATCACCTTCACCCTCACTGTCCTCACCTTCATCTCCACTACCATCCCCAGCCGGACCCCACGACGTATCCGAATCAGCTGGACTATCAGGACTCTCGGTGCTATCGCACAACCCTCTCCACTCACTCTTCACCTTCTCAACCTTCCTCCGATGTTCACTCTTCCCCAACTTCGTCATGTTCTTCTTCAACTTCCCAAAGAAACTAAACTGTTCAAAAACAGCATCGCTGACGATCGACCCCTGAATCCCAGCATCCCCAAGAAAAACAACAACACCACGATATTTGTCGTCGTCGCGCAGCATCTCGCTTTCCCCAGTCTCTCTGCCCCTCCAGACGAAGTTTATTTTATCGCCTACAGCGCGTGGGGGAGGGTCAAGGGAGCGGATGACACCCTTGATGACACCAATGTCGAACGAGCCCCAAAGGTGGGAAGAGCCGAGAGATGGGAGAAACGTGAACTTCAACACCCCATCTTCGGGTCCATCGCATTGCTCCGCCAGGTCCGTGGAACAAGCTTCGTAGGAGCCCACCCATTCAAATGGTGCAGATTTTTTACCCCGTTTCTTTTTTGCTGGTGCGACGTCCGGGCCCATTCGTACTTTGACGAGTTCCCTCCTTATGGTCTCTCGCACACCCTGGCCTTCCGAGAGGAGTTTCATCAACAGTTTTCGCGTCTCGTCTGCAGGGAGAGAGGCGATTTCTTCGAGCATCCTTTCTTTGGTCATTTTTGAAGCAAGCTCTTCGTTCAAGCTCAAGTCAAGGTCTGTTTCATCGAACTCTTCCATGAACAGCTTCATGTCCTTCTGAAACTTATCCGTTGCGACTCCCTGCTTCTTTTTTTTCGGGTCGACTACCCCTGAGGTTTTCGCCTGCGGCTTCTCCTTTCCTGACTTGTTCGTTGAACTTGGATGTCCTTGTTACGACTGGCAAGATGTACTTGTATGAGTTTGCTAACTTCAAATTTGGAGTGAAAGTGCGTAAAAAGACAGACCTTACGCGTTTTCGCCAACTTTGCGCAGTTGGTCGTCAATTGGTCGTAGTAATGAGCTTCAAAATGCACGTGTGACGGTGATGTGACCTGACGCGTCCGCCCCTAGGCCTAACTTTGAGTTTTCGCCGCCCTCCACGACCAAAGTGCAGAGCATTGCAGGAAGTGGCCGAGGCTGCCCAAAGCCCTAGCTCCAATAATTAACATACAACATGCAGCATTCAATTCGGACCAATAAACTGATACATAATGCGCCTAACAAAGCCCGAGAGATGCTGTGGATCGTTCTGATACGTGCTCTACACCACCTCATCAGCATCAAAACCAAAAAAGGAACAGCTGCAAACTCACCATAACCATCGCCATCCCTAACGAAGTCAACAACACCTCTCCCCATCGTCCCGTCTTAAACACCCACCCCTTCCCACGCGCCATAACCCAAATGCTCTCCAGCCCTTTCGGGAGGACGTACATCGCCAACTCGCCCCTCCTCCTTTTCTCCTCTACGAACAACGACAAACCAGCCGCGAACCCAGGGAGCCAGAAAGACGCCTTGGAGATGAGGAGGTCGATGAGCCATTGGGGGGTGCGGGTGAGTGGGGCTGTGAGGATGTTGGAGGGGAGGGCGCCCGTGCGGAGGAGGGTGAGGAGTTTGTGGAGTTTGTGTTTGTAGCAGTATATTGCTGGGTTGAAGAAAATGAATGAATGTGGGGAATGAGGGAAGGAGGGGGAGAAGACAGACTTTGATAAATCACAACAAACACGCCCAAGAATGCCGAGCTGCGTAGACTCCCCATCCCCGCTCTAACGAGCACCTTTCCCGGATCCTCAGCGAACGCTTTGCGTTTGAACAACACTGCTGGTACAAAGTGCAGGGCACCGTAAATGGGTAACATCCACTTAAACACGGCAAAGAACCGATCGAGGGGCACCGAAGCGCATGAGGAGAGCGCGGGGTGGACGGCAGAGCAGGGGGCGTAATGTGGGAAGTATTGCGTGTCTGAAGCGCCTGGGACGATGTTGACGAATTGGGAGCGGAGGGAGAGGAGGTCGGATTTGTTGAATCGTGTTATGTCCTAGATCGCATTTTTGAGTTAGTTCGGTGGGTGAGTAGAGAAAGGAAAGAAACAGACGTCTCGTTGTGCAAGTTTGTCTAGGTCTACGAGGTCGAATACTCCGTCGCGAACAAGGTCATGGTTCATTCGAACACATTCTGCTGGAACTTTGGCGGCTTGTCCTATCCTGTGAACGAGGGGTTCAGAAGCGTTTCTTTGGGAATTGAAAACCCTACCAGGTTGTGTATGATCTAGGAAGGGTATCTGGTCTGAGCAGGAAGCCATAAAGAATCTGACCACAGCTAATGCCAGAGTGTCAAAGAGCCGAAATCCTGAAAGCATCGAGATACTTACGCGAGTGCGAACACCAGTACATCACCATTCGGAACGCGGATATTACGGCTTGTAGTATACGCGTTATACGATCCTTGCAATCCGCTATGGAGGCACGTTAACGATGACCACGACTGGTCAGGTGAATTCTGAGCTCACCGAACAAACATCTGTTGTCCAATAATCCCTCGTCGGCTATGCTTCTCCCATATAATAGCCAAACCCCCTGCAATACCCCCTGCCAAAGCAGCATGCCACCTCCTCGTCCTCTTTCGAATCAACGACATTTGCATTTGTGCGCGTGCGCTCAAGGAAAGTCGAGCTTTCCTCTTCTGGAGTGGAACTTCGAGGGTAGAACCTTCTTCGAGATCTTCGTCCTCTATCGCAGACTGGCCGAGGTTCATGGAGGGGATGAGGATAGGAAGGGCATTCAGGAGGAATTTGTAAATAGATGCGAATGTCCCTGCGAAGGACGTGAGGTCAACTGTAACTGGCCAAGGGAAAGGACGCACCAAGCATGGCTGCGAATCTCCATGTATCAGAACCGAAAACGGCGTGCCGTATCATAGCGAAACGGTGATCTCTAGAGCATAACATTAGACGCATATATTTGCTTTTCAGGAGCTCTCGCGCACCTTGGTACTCGGTGTATTCGAAGAAGAGCCAGCACCAAGTTCAAACACGCTCGCATATTGAATGCCAGTGTCGCGGACCCTTGTACTTCTCAGTGAACGCGCCAATGCAAAATGACGCGAAAAGCTCACGAAGTCCGCCAGTAAGCGCATGCTCAAGACACGCCTCCAACGTCTCAACAGCGACGACCGGCTGGCCTTTATCCCTCCATACCATCTTCCTAGCCTCCCTCAGCCTCTCCTGGTGGTTCGCCATCGCAACAAGATTCTCAAACGAGGCCATGGCGCGCTTTGGCGTGAAATGAACGCCTTCTTTCTCTTCCCTCTCTTCTTCTCCAGGGCTTTGAGGCATCGAGGGTGAGGGCGATGAGTCACCTGAGACGTAGGGTGAGTCTGGGGGATCGCTATCTCTACGGTCGAGCGACATTGTCTCTTATATGCGTTTGGCTGGGGTTGAGTTCAAATTTATTGGGGTTGTTCCGTCGTCACTTGTGATTGGCTCGGTACACATGGATCACAGCTTCGAGCGTCAGAATCACGAGGTTCACCGGAAACTCGGTCACCATAAAACGGTGCACCTAGCCATACTGGAGGAGTTCCGTCAACGACGACCGTCGGCTAGCGTCGTCTGGACTGCTATAATCTCTGTAGATCACGTGGCAACGAAGCTTTTTGTTTCGATTTGTCAGAAAGGTGGAATGATGTGAGCCATCCGACATTTACTCGTTTTTCCGTCTCTTCTATCTACACCCCATCCACATCCTCTATCGCTTTACAACCCATCGGAAATATGACTCTCCATATCTCAAAACCCATTCAACTCCCCCTCTCGAAAGAGGATCTCGATGCTATCAACATCCACCTCTCCCCGATGACCCCAGAAGAGATCTTGGGGTGGGCTTTGGATTATCTCCCTGGACTACACCAGACCACCGCTTTCGGTCTGACTGGCCTAGTGGCCATTGATGTGCTGTCAAAGCTCACATCATCACCTCCACCTCTGATTTTTCTCGATACCCTATATCACTTCTCGGAGACCTATGAATTGGTGGAAGAAGTAGAATCGAGGTACAACGTCCCCGTACATGTGTACAAGCCAGATGGATGCGAGACCGTGGCGGATTTTGAGGCGAAGTATGGCGAAAAATTTTGGGAAAAGGATGACAGTTCATATGACTTTGCTGTCAAGGTTTGTCAGCCTTATAAATTCCTAAAAAATTCTTTATTCACACATCTCCAACAAAAGGTTGAACCTGCTCGACGTGCATACAAAGAACTAGGCGTACAATCTGTAATCACAGGTCGTCGCGCATCCCAGGGCGGCGACCGCGCGTCCCTCCAACCTCTCGAAGTCGACTCTACAGGTTTACTAAAATTGAACCCTCTCTTCTCATGGAACTTCCACCTCGTCGAGTGGTATATCACCGAAAACAAAGTCCCACGAAACAAATTGCTCGATCAAGGATATCGGAGTGTTGGAGACTGGCACAGTACGTCTAAAGTGGGTGAGGGGCAAGATGAGAGGGCGGGGAGGTGGGCTGGGAAGGAGAAGACGGAGTGTGGGCTTCACAAAGATTATTTTGCGATGAAGGCGCAGGCGAGGCTCACGGCGGCAGGTACGTCGAATGAGTGCTAAATCCCAGACGGCGCAAATCAATATCCCTGTACCATCCTATCCTCTTCCTTCCCGTCTGAACTGCTTTTATTATTATTCATGTATATCCTGACATAGATTGCGGAAAGTTATCTGGACTGGCACCGGACGTCAGCTGATCCCCATGACTAATGTGGGAGATCCTTCCAATTGCCACCATTGGTGCGCCTTGCCGCAGCCGCTGCCTTTGAACTTGAAAGTGTCGCGCTCAATATTTGACGCGGAGTTCAAGTCGAACTCATGCTCAGGCAAGAAGGGCTATGCAACGCGCTCTTTCCCAAGCGAAAAGCGCCATCTCCTCAATCATCCGTGAACTGCGCGCATCGATAGCCCGTCCAACGAGTCCCCGCAATCTCCCAGATCCACAAGGTATCCGAAGTAGTGACCTATTCAATTTCGAATACAAGATGCCCTCCCTGAAGTGAGCGTATTCGATATGTGATCAGGCCCCGAGCAATACACTTCTAACATTTACACTCCATAATAACCTTTTCACTACTAACCCAATTCAAAATTCAAACCCACCTACTAGTCCTGATTTCGGCATCGACGAGAGCTTATTTCCAGTCCTGCCTGATATATCTTCGCCCGCTATAAAGCAGCAGGTGTACACGCATCGCAGCTTTTATGCGAGGCCTACGCATATCTTTGAAGATCACCCGGATGACCCGAGTCCTGATAACGAGAAGTATGTACATTCCTATTATTAATGATTCGTCGGTATGTATATCTCGTTATTGTTGGAAGGTATGAACATCTGGGAGACACAGTCATTGGGCTGTCGGTGACCAGCTTGATGTTCGAAATGTACCCTGGTCTTCGTGTTGGTCCTTCCACTGTAAGCCTCCGTCTTTCTCTTTCTTCATTCACTTTTAAGATGGTTTTATGTGTAGAAAATACGAGCAATGATAGTCGGAAACTTCACTCTGGCTGAAATGTGGGACTGCATCCAAGCATGCTGCGGTGAGGCTGGACGTTAACCTATTTCTTATCTGTAGATCCCTGCGATACAAGCTTCCAGACCGACTGCGCCTCCACCCGGCTCAATCTATCACGTTGCGTGCATCTACCAATATCCAAGGTCAGAGCCCAACCATCTCCCCGAAACAACCCTAATTAATGTTTAACACTGACAGCCGATGTTTTTGAGGTTCGCAATGCCCAACCTATATTCAACCAAGCATTGACGTTCGCATAGTCGTTTGTAGGCGGGTTATACCTCGACCAAGGCCTCGAAGCCGTCAAAGCCTGGCTCAACCCGCTCTTCCGGCCCTTCGTAACAGCCGCATACCGAATCGTACGCCAACAACACGGTCTACCACCTCTCGCCACCCCACCCCCCTCCGCCTCCGCCTCCGCCTCCCCTTCATCCTCATCCTCACCCTCCCCATCCCCCATCCACCCCGACCCATCCACAACCTCCATCGGCGCAACAATCGGGCACCTCGCCCTCTTCAACCAACAGCTCCAGAAAAATAACCGCCAAGTCGAGTGGGTGTACTCGGACGGCGGGGAGCTCTCCGTCGGTGGTGGGAATGGGTACTGCGACCCTGGGGTTCCTGCGCATTTGTTGGTGAGGGGGACGCAGACGACGCCGGTGTGGTATGTGAAGGTTATGGTGGATGGGGAGTTTTATGGACGCGGGAGGGGGAATACGAAGAAGGCGGCGAGGAATGAGGCTGCTAAGGAGGGGTTGGAGAAGATGGGGATTGTTGTTTGAATTTCGGTTCGTGTTTTTTTTTTTTTTTTTTTTTTTTTTTTGGGTTTTGGGTTTTGAGGGGGGACTGAGTTTAAGTTGCTTGTTTCAGGAAGGAATCAAGGTTTTGGGCCTGACATTGTCTCTCCAGACTTGTGCTGGATACCCGGATGCTGGACTTTTGGTTATCTAGCTCAGGTGTGCAGAGATTGTGAGTGGGGCAGGGTCTGAATGATAGGTTGCAACCGTGGTTGGGAATCCATGCTGGATGATTCGTATTCTTTCTTAGATAAACCAGTTTTCTTTGAGTTTCTTCAGGATTTCTTGGATGTGTTTGTAACATTAGAAGAATGTAAACTGTTTGTTTCCTCTTACGGGAATTCGGGCCAGCGCTAACGATGTCGTCGACAATTGCACCAAAATGAGCTCTATTTCCAAACATCCACCAAGAATAAAAGGGAGTAAATAATGCAAAGGGTACACATGTAATAAGCACGTGTGGCAATAAGGGAATGCGAGGTTAAACGGGGAGAGAGCGTCAGCGAGGTGTATAGATAAACGATTCGATAAGTAGCGGTTTAAGCGCCAGAGTAGAACCGCCATCCGAAATAAGCGCCAAGCAGAGCTAGGGGGATGAAGTACATCAGGCTGTTGAAGCAGGGTAAGTTGTTAGATTTTGTTCGGGTAGGATGAGAGAGGAGCGTACTTGGATCCCTGTTCAACGGCTCCTGATACCCGGCTCGCTTGTGCAGCCGCTGCTCCGGATTTGAGCGGAATATCCTACGGTTGTTAAGTCAGCGACATTTTGAACGGGTATAGGTGTGGGGGCCGGGGTACGCACGCTACTCTTTTCGAATTCACCAATGAGCATGGCAGGGAGGAGTTCGCGGGCTTCGTCGGAGTGGCCCACATCCTCAAAGGCTTCCGTTGCATCCTGGCCTGTTAAAAGGGGTTGCTTAGATTGTGTTGCTGCGATGGTGTGATTCCTAGATGTTGCCACGTACCACCCTCGGCTAACAGAACCTCGTCTCCTCCGGGATGCTGCAAGTTTGGAGAGATGGTTTAGTCGCGTTTAAGGGTGAAGGGGGGATGTAGTACCTCATCCATGAACTTTGTGACATTGTAGACTGGGATGGGAGAATGGTGAGATATGTGGTAAAAGGTGAATTGTGATTGGCTGGCGCGTTACCTTTGCCGTGAATGAGGATGTAGAGGCTGTCCCGAGTCTTGTTTTCACGGAGCTCGTCGAGGGTAATGATTCTTGTCGACATTGGATAGCGAGAGTAGGGGGGAGGAAGGGAGAAGGTGTATGAGGGTGGAAGGGTGAATGACCAAGGTTTGTGGGGGGAGCAGAGTTGACCACTTTTAAAAATGGTGTTACTTTCTCACGTGCTCGACCCGGAGAAATTTTCAACTGGAGACGGCAGTCTAAAGCAGGTGTATTATTGTAATATAAGTGTGTACATGAAGTAAGTAGATGTAAGCTCGGTTTAGTACTCGAGTGACCACGGGTAGAGCGACAGTTGTTGCTGGACATTCAAGCGTGGACCAAGCCTCGATAAATCTTCCACATCGCAAGTAGAGGTAACGAAGGCAGGGAAAGCCATTGTTCCTAGGCATTCGCAAGTGGGATGAAGCGAAGAGAGTCAGACGAGAGGAATGAAAGAGTATATTGCAGAAGGATATCAGCGTCGTTGAAAATTGCAGCAGGCTTTTTATCTGATTCGGCACCGGTGCAAACAAAGGCAAACATAAACAGTCAGAAGTGTGGCCGTCACTCTTTGCTTTCAACCCCCCTTCCATCAAACGACCCCTTCAACAGGCCAGTGTTCGCCAGCTGCGTCCTCTCTCTCCCTTTTCGCCATGGAAGGTGACTACTCTGACATCCTTGGCCATCCGACATTGCCCGTGTCTCGCCTGCAAGAACCCAGCCTGTTCTCTTTTTCTTTCACAAAGTCCGCCTTTTTATTGGCGACTTTCCTCGGCTTATACGTCCTTGGTGTGCGGATATGGGCTCATGTCCTTCTATGGCGGGAACGGTCTTACAAATTGTGCGTTTTTCTTGACTCGATGGGTCCTCTCCGTTGCTCGCCGAGTGCTGACGCGTCATTTTATTTTATTTCTTCATCAGGGCGACGCGAAGACGGCACGGTATTCCGGACAACGATCGTCGACCTTTCAACGTCGCCTACGCTGCCGCCGTTCAGGCTCGCGAAGAGAACGAGGCCAGACGGGCAAAACCCAAACCAGTGCAGCAGCCGGCTTCGATCCCCGATCAGAGCGGCGCGCTGCATGAACAAAACACTAGATACAGAACAGGTGCGTGTTTCTTTTACGATAATACCCTCTTTGACTGATTTCATCTAACCTTTTGTTGCTATATCATAGGCGCTCAACAACATGCTCCGGATCCAGCGAGGATGCAAAGCGTCTCTTCATTGGTCCCTGGTGCTTACACCTCTGGTTATCTACCATCATCCTCCCGCATTGGAAACGACATCACTAATTCGTAAGCGCTCTAACACCTCTCGCGCACAAACCGCTGATATAATTTTTTCAGACCCGCTTCATCTCCAAACCCCTTGACGGACCCACATCAGAGACGATCGCTTGTCCCGCAGTCCTCTAACGTTGGAGTCACTCAAAGGCCGACACTGCAGCGTCAAACCAGTCGCAAGTATCTCAATCTCTCTGGCCATAAACGCGGATTTGACGAGCAAGAGTTTGACGAGGCTGAGTCTGCCAAAAAGACCAGGGTTGAAGGCGATGAGCTTATTGATGGAGATGAGGATGCAGAATGGCAAGATCAGAATGGCATCATTCCTAAACGTGTTTCTAAGCGCTTCCTCGGAGATGAAGAAGAGGAAATCGACGATGATGACCTTGGCCACAGCAAGAAATCTCGAGGAAAACGTGCCCGCAAATTCTCCAATGAAAAATCACTTCATGAAGACGAACGCATGGAGGTAGACGAAGAGGACGACGATGTACCTGAGTTATCGTCCATCGTGCGGGGCAAGAAGCGTGATCGTGCTGAGGCTGGATCTACCTTTGGTGGAGACGACGATTACAGCATGTTTGAACATGAGGAAGGCGCAAAGGCCCGGCGGAGAAAGCGGCAGACGGTCTCCAAACGAAAGTCCGACGCAGGCAGTTTATCTCGTGGCAAGAAACGTGACAGAGACATCGAAATTGGCAGCGATGACGACAACGAAAACGAGGCGCTTTCAAAGTCGTCCCGAAAGAAGCGAGGCAAGCGACATTCGCATGCTAATACCCCTGATGAGGACCAACGATCGACGAGCGATGTTTCGATGGACGAGTCACTTGCGTCTACTAGGAGTAGGGCGAGGCGTATTGGTGATGAGTGGGAGAGCAATGGTGTCAAGTACAAGATCGGACCGAACGGTCAACGACTCCGCCAGGCCCTCGTTAAGGAGGCAAGACACAAATTCGTCATGGTGCGTGCTTTTTTAAGTGTCCTTGTGGTATGAGTGCTGATTGTTTCGTTTTTAGCCTGTGGACTCTATTCACCCTGATCGCGATGCGAATCTGGAGGTGTTTGTAGAAAGTTGGCTGACCGAGGAGGAATACCAGGATGCAAGGGAATGCCATCTATTGGCATGGCAAGACTCACCTCGTCGATCGATTTCACCTGAGAAACCTTCCCTCGACGTATCGGTAAGTGTCATTGGTAAAAAAAATTACCTTGCCTCACCTTTCTTTCTTAGGCGCCAGTCCCGACCCCACCTGTGGGCAAAAATCTTCTTTGGGCTTCGACGTCTACAACCCCAACAGCCTCTCCAATATCTCGCTCACCTGATGAGACACCCATCACAGCTGTACCCAGACCAAGAAACTATCGCCACTCCATCGCATCCCATGTCGGTTTACGAATCAGTCCCTTTGATCAACCCCAAATGGGGCTCACCAAGCGAATTGCATCGGCTTCCCGCGCGCCAGTCCTTTATCAAAGTGTTTCTGGATCTCCAGGATTGTCCGACAGTACCAATGGCAGTCCACGGGGGGCGTATCGCACGTTCTCAAAGTTGGAAAAACAGGAGCTTGAAGCGAAGGGTATTTCCAGGATTAGAGAAGCCAATCGCAAGAAACAGGCTGAGAAGGAGGCGAAACTGAAGGAGGAGAAGGATAAGGCAGACCGCGAAAAAGCTGAGAAGGAAAGGATTGAGCGGGAACGAGCTGAAAGGGATAGAGCTGAAAAAGAGAGGATAGAGAAGGAGAAGAAGGCGAAGGAGCAAGCTGCTGCCACTGCCACTGCTGCCGCCACCACCGTTCCAACAATTATGGTGACAAAGCCTACGGAAGCCCAACTTGAGACAAAGACAGCGGCACCTGGCTTGTTTTCCTTTCCAAGTTCATCTTCTGCGGATGCTTCAAAGCCTGCTCCCTCTGCTCCAAACCCCTTATTTGCGCCACCCGCGGCTGCATCAACATCCAATCCTTCAGTGACGATCTCTCCACTGTTCTCTTCCCCTCCCAAACCGAATGCAGCCAAACTTTCTTCCGCCTTCCCAGCCCCAGTTCAAGCTTCTGCTGGTTCGACTTTTGCGTTCGGAAAGACCGCTCCTCAACAGGCTGAAGCTCCCAAAACGTTCTCATTCCAACAACCCACGATACCAGCTAGCCAAACGAAACCACCCCTCTTTGCACAGCCTGAGCAGAAGACTGGTGCACCTTCTTCTTTACTTT
The DNA here is from genome assembly GCF_000143565.1 of Laccaria bicolor S238N-H82. NCBI lineage: Eukaryota > Fungi > Basidiomycota > Agaricomycetes > Agaricales > Hydnangiaceae > Laccaria > Laccaria bicolor. Next base: position 906,832 of record NW_001889875.1, read on the forward strand.
CTAGAGTTGGTGGTGCGCCGGTTGAACCTGAGAAGCCAGCATCATCACCCTTCAATTTTGCGAAACCCTCTGGCGTCCCTTCGTTCTTCAACAAACCCGCTACAGCTCCGCAGGCTGCTTCGTCATCTTCAGCTTCAACCGCTGCTCCGCCATCTGGCCCTTTGAAATTCAACTTTGGAGCTGCTACGAAACCAACGACCGCCCCAGTGATGACGAGTTCGTCGTTGAGCGGTGCGCTGGGCCCTGACACTAAGACTGGTTCGGCGTTTGGGGTGAAGCCCCCCACGACGACGACGGAGGAGAAGAAGGACGTACCTGCGCCTCCAAAGTTCAATTTTGGGTATACGGCCAATGCGGGTTCGAGCTCGCAGCAGACGACAAACGCTACCTCCAGTTCTCAACCGATAAATTTGGGCTCTCAGCAGACTATGACAGATGCTCCGAAGTCGGCATTTGGAAAAGCTGGATTCACGGGGGGAAATCTTTTTGCGAATAATGCTGCTTCTACGTCGGCACCGACACCGTTTGGTGTGTCAGGATCGAAAGCTACAGAAACGAAGGAGGCTCCCAAATCGGTGTTTGGTGCGTTTGGCAACACGACGGCGGCGCCTGCATTTGGAGCTCCCTCTGCCTCCCAAGGAGTTACAGAGACGAAGGAGGCTCCGAAGTCGGCGTTTGGTATGTTTGGCAATACGACGGCAGCGCCAGCGTTTGGAGGAACGTCATCTGCTTCGACGTCTACAGAGAATAAAGAGTCCGCGAAGTCTCCTTTTGCTGCATTCGGCAACAACACCTCGTCAGGGTTTGGAACGACGCCTGCGTTTGGTTCGACAGCAACGCCCGCGTTTGGCTCGACAACGACGGCGCCTGCATTTGGCTCAACGCCAACCACCACGCCAAACGTGTTTGGGAATGGTGCAAGTAGTACATTTGGCACTACTCCTGCCTCCACTGCTAAAGATAAACCCGCTGAACCATCAAAACTGTTCTCGTTTGGTGGTGCAGGAATGTCGACCAACAATGCAACACCCACTGCTGAAGCTCCCAAGTCTATGTTTGGCTCGACAACGACGTCAGCGTCATCGAACCCATCTAACTTTGGATCCAGCACTTCTACGACACCTCAGTCATCGCCGTTTGGTAGCACGTCGACGTTTGGAGCCAAGCCTGGTGCTGCTGGGCCTGCTGCATTCGGATTTGGATCAACCCCAACGGCAGCTAATGGGACGTCAAGTACGCCTTCGACTTTCAGCAGCACGTTTGGCAATCCCCCTAGCTCTGGACAGCAGCAGCAATGATGTGGTTGGTAGTGAAAAGGAATATAAAAATGGGGGTTCGTGGGTGTTGTATGCATTTGGTTTTCGTTTTGTTTATTACCGTTTCTTGGATCGACGTGTTTTCTGGATCCCCCCCCTGTCCATCTCCTCGCCCTACCGTACAGTTCGAACTTGCTAGCTATAATTCTCCCTCCTGTACCATCAACGCGACTTTTTTGCTTTCTTTGGATTCCTCTCTCTACGATGCTTTTTGTGAGATTTCACATGCAAGCGAGTGTTGCGACGAGCGCTTCTCCTACTCCTGCCTCATTATCTTTCCCCACAAACTATTAGAAAGCTATCCTGGACGCGTTTTAAATCGCACTAGGCCCAACCTCACTCTCTTTTTCATTGTAAATTTCTCCTGTTCAATTTCTTGTTTCCAACCATGTTAGCCATCACAGAAACGCCCCGTCCTCGTCCCCCAGCAAAGATGCGCCAGCGTTCCAATCCGAATCTCACGACTCCTCCACCGGCATACGGTACAACCTTCGGCTCGCCTCCAACGAATGATGATTTGCATGTTGCATCCAAGTTTTTGGAACCCCCTATGTCGGGAACTTGGTGGGACCTACAACCGCCAGCCGATCACTTGGAGCAAAGTCAGCCACCACGATCACCCATAGTTCCCTCCAACTCGTTGAGCGACGATTTCAGAGACGAGCTTGAGAAGTCTCGAGAAGAGATTGTAGGGCTATTAATCAAAGCGGATGATATTATTAAGGAACGCGAGAACGGTGCGTTGAATGTTGGTTTTTTTACGTCGTTGGATGATGAATGATCGAGTTTCTCCTATTTTCTTTTATGTAAACCAGAGCTTGGGTTAACGTCCGCAGTGTGCAAAACCCTCTACCAGAACAACGTCGCCCTCAAATCCAAGCACCAAGCTTTGTTAGCCCGTCTACCGTCCATGTCTCCTTGCGGCTCCACGTCGTCACCTGCGGGGTTATCTCGCCTCGCGTCGGAGAATAGCACCATCAGCTACTCGTCCTCAGACTCTGCCATCAATTTCAACACGACGCCCCCCACCACGATTTTTAGGGGCCACACGCGAAAAGTGTCCATGTCGACGGCGGATATATCTCTTCTTGCGGACCAGAATGCTGAGCTCCTGCATAAACTGGAGAAATTGGAGTCGGAATCGACGACGGCTGATCAGGCTGGGAGGAGGGAGTTGAAGAGGTTGGAAAAGGAGATTATGGTTCTTCGTGAGGCGTTGGAGAAGACGCAGGCGAAGAGTGAGGAGCTGGAGGAGAAGACGAAGACTGGGTTTGGGTGGGGCGCGGAAAAAGTTGTTGAGGAGGTTTGGAGGAAGAAGAAGGAGAGGGAAGCCAAGTTTAGGGCGATGCGTAATCTTGGACGAGATTATACATCGGAGGAAGATGTTGCGGAACCTGGGGTACGGAACTTTGCGCCTGAGGGTTCCAGGTTTGGGGGCCCGTCTGGGTCGTACTCGTTCTTCCCGGCTACGCCAAGCCCCTTTCCACGGCACGCTAAATCCAACTCGTTAGGTGGCGGGCTTTTTGCGAAGAGCAGTGGCCTGGGCGAGATCAATCCTGGTTTTTATCGGACCATGTCGCATCCAGAGCATACCCTCATTTCTCAGCTGCTTTCTAAAGTACAGGAACTCGAAGAGACGAATTCGAAGATTTTGAACCAGCAGGAAGAGACGGCCAATCAATTACAAGCTGTTCAGCGAGACACGGAACACATTAGCAAGGTCTACGAATGCCTCGTCGATCCTAACAACGTGGAACTCGAACTAATGGAAGCCAATGCGAAAGGCAAGGCCGATGTTTCCACGGCTGATACCATTAGGTTCAGGAGTTTACGACGAAATATCGAGACCCAGTTGTCAAATGGACGATCTGTCGCTGTAAACACGACAAAAACGCGTCGTTCTGTCGTTGGTTTGTTTGAGGACCCTCGTCAACATACACCCGCAGACCTTGATGCCAGCAAGTCGCCAAACTTCCCTGTTCCGTTCCCTTCGTCTCCTTGGAGCGAAGGCCGTCATCTCTCGTCCTGGTCAAGAAAGAGTACTGGTCTCGCTTCTCCAGCACTCTCTTCTCTCAGCTTTTGCGAGCAGGCTTCACCTGTAAGCTCCCGCCCTACACTCGAAAGCGAGCTCGGAAACGAATTTTTGAATAATTGGGGCGAAGGAGCGGGTAACCTTCATCTGAGGACTACAAGTCTATACGATCTTTCCCAACTCTCCGTTGCTCCCTCGCGCTCTCCTTCCCCATCGCCCGTATCTCCTTCGCCTATAAGCCGAAAGCCTTTGCCCCCGAGTGAACCACCAGTGAAGGAAGCTCCTCTGTCCCCCGTTTCATTAATGAGCTGCGGTGGTGGTCTCCAGTTATCGGTTGAACCGCCTACGCCGGATAATGCTCTTGAAAAGGAAGCGAGACGCGCGACGACTCCAAAGTCGCCAAGGCAACAACGCATGTCCCAGACTCTGAGGTCGAGGACACATCGGTGGGTTGATGGCCGGTTTGGTGGGAATTCGGTTTTGGCTGCTTCGAAAGACGTTGTTGGGCTAGGGCCATCTTCTTCGGTGGGGTTGATGACAAGCACTGTGCAGAAGAAAAAGCCCTCTCGATTCGTTCCTAAGCAGATAACGAGCGCCATCGACACGATGATGGAGAACTTTGACGGGGCGCGTTCTGCGGCTGAGTCTTCTCCGCAAGAACAAGAACCAGATACACCGCAAGCGAGTGACGACTCGGATGACGCTGGACCTGACTCTCCTCAGTCAGATCGTGGTGTCGACAACAACGAATTCCAACTCCAAGCCAGTCCTCCTCCAAAGAAGAGAGGGAAGCCCGGGTTCGGGGCCTTACTTTTGGAAGTATGGCTGTGGTTCCAGTTTGGTATAATCATTCTCGTTTTCTTGTGGGCTATGGCGAAGCGCGGACCCAAGGCTGTTCTTGCGGAAGGCGGAGGTGGGGAGCGTAAGAGGGCAGTTTCGACGAGACATCGATGAGTGATCGGTTTTGGTTCTCTTTTTTTGGTTGCATATCCTACACGTCGTTATATTGTCCATCTCTATTATCTAGTAGTTCTCTTACTTGGCTTGCTTCTGGTAGTACTACGCAGTTATCACAGTTACTTTCATATCCCCCCTCGTCACGTGTTGTAATCAATTCTTTTTTCAGCTTGAGTCGGTTTCTTCATGTCTTCCTCATCAGCGTCGTCGAGCAGCCCAACGCCGGAACCTCAGTCGTCTCCCATTCTCAAAAGGAAGCGTAAAGTCGAAGAAAATTTTGACTCGGACACCGATGAAGTAGATTCAGACGCCTCTGATGAGGAGGAAGCTGCTCCCGCAATACTAGGCGAACCCGTCCTCTCACACGCTGAACGACGTCGTCAAAAGAAGGAAGCCAAAGCCAAGGGAAAACTTGAAGCTTCTCTAGCCAAAAAACGGAAGTTGAAGGATGGGAGCGCCGTTGCTGTTCCTGTATCCGCAAAACGACAAAATTCTGTGTGGGTTGGGAATATGTCGTTCAAGACGACACAGGAAAATTTGAGGACGTTCTTTGATGGGTGTGGAGAGATTACGAGAATTAATATGCCGACAAAAGCGCCTGCTGGGCCGGGATTGATTCCGGAGAATCGAGGGTACGCCATGATGTCTGTTTTTTTCGTAATATTTGATATATAAAGTACTCTAGGTTCGCTTATGTTGACTTCTCAACGCCAGAGGGCAAAGCTGCTGCTATTGCTCGTTCGGAACAGCCTTTGGTTGGACGGAAGTTGCTTATCAAAGATGGTGAGCCCATCCTTGGTCGCCTCACAATAACACATATCTCATTTCTATTCATAGGCGATGACTTTGCAGGAAGGCCTCTTGCTCCCGGTGTAGATGTGAAAACGAATGACTCCGCTTTGGCACAAAGGACGCACTCGAAGACAGCCCAGAAAATTCTGCGCGCGCAGAAACAGCCTCCAGCACCGACGCTTTTCATTGGTAATCTGGGCTTTGAGACCACTGATGATGCGATCCGTCAGTTGTTTGAAGCTCATAGAGTGGTTTCGAAGAACAAAGAAGTCAAGGAGGAGGAAGGAGAGGAGAAGAAGACCAAGGATGTGTGGATACGGAAAGTGCGGATGGGGACATTTGAGGATTCTGGGCTTTGTAAAGGGTACGTACACTCGCTATTCATCAGACCAACCTCCTACATTTCTGACCTCTTCTTCAAACTAGGTTCGCTTTTGTGGATTTTACGAGTATCGACCACGCAACCTCCGTTCTTATCAATCCAAAAAACCATCATCTGAATGGACGAGATCTCGTCGTTCAATATGCCGGTGCCGATGCGGTACGTCGTGGAGCCGTAAAAACCAAACCGGTGGACGGTGCTGCTCCAAAAAAGGGGAGAAGACCTCTGTCAGCGGGTTATAAACCCAAGCGACCCCAACTTCAAGGGGAGTACTCCTCTGCGGATAAGGAACCCACTCGCAAACACAGGGAAACGAAGCCCGTTGAAGATGATTCGGCTTCTTCCAAAGTCAAGCGAGAAAATCCTGACGAGGACAAGCGAACGTCGAGAGGCGAAAAGGATGGGGTCAGACATAAAGGACCGAGGACACGGCCTAAACCTGGAGCGGCTCTCGCGCTTGCAAAAAGGGAGTCTGCCGCGATTATTCCCAGCCAAGGACAGAAAATTACGTTCTAGTGTACGTACTCATAGGTGCTCTGGGACGGATATACCTATTCATTGTTTTTTGGTGTCGTGCTACCATCGATTTCGCTCATCTTACTTGTTATCAGACGTTCAAAAAAATAGTAAACTGGCATACCATTATCACAGCTATCTGCTGAGCATAAAAAACAACGGCGGAAAAGTATTATTCGCGGCTGATACATGTTTTTCTACGCAGCCAACGACTATCACGTACAACTCTTATTCACAGAATCTGCCATCTATGAATTACAATAAAAGGAGGGATGCTAAGTCTGACACCAAAACGTTACCCATGAAGTCCATTACCACAAACATCAATCCCCTCCAGTTCCAGTCAAATCACCTATCACCTTGGGCCAATCCACCGGCGGCGGATTCATGATCCTCTGGTACTTCTCCACGTTCTCCTCCGCCGTGCCCTCCCAAGACTCGCCTTCCATCTCAGCGGCTTTCCAATTGGGCTGCTCGCGAGACGAGCGCATGATGGCTTCTAATTCGGGCGGGTTGGTAAATGGATTGCTGAAAGTCACAGTTGCTTGTTTAGGCCTTTTATTTTGGGCAGGTGTCTTCTTGGTGCGGGGGATAACCTTGTCTTGAAGGGTAGGTAGACCGAGAGCTTGAACGCGCGTGATATTGTTGTTGTAGAAGGCGGCGATTGCATTTGCAATGAGCTGAGGCTCTGGATCAGAACTGTCGAGGTGCCGTTTGTCTTCTTGGACGAGTAGGAGGATTTCTAAACCATCCATGATACAGACGTCCGCCTTGGCGTGTCTCTCTTCGCCACACACCAGAAACGGAAGGTCCTTCCTTGTCCTCGTAGTTCTAGCTACAGCTCTGCCCGTGTAGCCGAGAGCCCTGAAAAGATGAACGGCGAAATCATCAACGGCAGACTCCTCGCCAGGTGAGATGGCCATTGCGAGCTCCATGGTGCGCAAAAGGGCATAAGCGTTATCGTGCTGGGTGGCAGCGGGGTCGGGTGCAATCAGGACTTCATTGTCGATGTGAGGTTGGGGAAGATTGGCAATTCCAAAGAAGGTTTATATTCAACTCTTATGTTGTAAGCGAGCAGATTGTTGGAGGTCCAGTCGCTACCAAACTTGGAGGGTTGGCCATCCTACTCAATAATATCACGCCTGGTTACGTGACCCGGTTACGTCACGTGAGCGCTGGCAACCCTCCCTTTTGGCGCGCGCCGTCACCTCCGTCACGCGGCTGGTAACCTCTCTCCGGCGATCCGTGTTCGCGGAGTCCTCAATAGCGTAGATAGCGTCACACGAATGAATCCGTTTTTTCCGCTCTCTCCCCGTTCCCCTCTGATCCCTGTCTCCCCTCCTCCTCTTTGGGATCAACAGTCTGCTCTCGCCCTCAGGCATCCCTGAACTCCCACCTGGGTTGTTTGGACCTCAGTCCCCCTCTCCGTTCAGTCCCTGTGTCGACCCCCTCATCTGTTCAAGCGAGGTGACCCCGATCGAGGAAACCTCGCATCCCGAATGTGGAAACCCCATTGCGGGTCCCGCTTATCCCTCGAAAACGGGATCCTCAAATGCGACTTCAACAATAGCGGATAGCGAGGCCCCAATCGTGGAATTAAAGTGCATCAAAAGGTGTTTCCGCGATTGAGGAAACCTGTTTAGATGTACCAAATAGACTACATTTTAAAAAGGATAAAAGGCAAAGTTTTAGAGGCCACAATTTTTGCAACACCCGTTGGGATTTAGATAATGCACGGCTAAAATATAAATGAGGTTCTTTGTACATACTGGCTGCAAAAAAATGCCATTTTTCTGGGAGGGCTCATTGGGAAATACACTGCAGTTCTCAAGCCTCTGCTTTTAAATTTTTATATGCTACTGTGCTTCCAAGACATACTTTGAAGGGGTGATGTAATTAAATTAAAGCAGTTTGAGTGAGGGAGTGAAGGAGCAGGCTCGCGCGACGCTTCGACGCGTCGTCGCAAAAATACCTACTTAGTATAATGGCTCCGAGAGCCACACGTTCCGTATTTGGCTAAACTCGCTAACGGGACAATGTAAATACATGAGAGCTATTATAAAACAATGGTAGTATGTGGGGGACAATGGCGATATATGCCAAGGATTTAGGTATTCAGACTGGTAACGTTACCTGGGGCATAGGTAACGTTACCAGTGGGTTACCAGCAGGTAACGTTTGTCTATGATATATCCTGTGTAGCACTCACGATGGTGACGGGATGGATATAAATACCAAATAAACTTGAGAATTTCCAACTTTTCAACTCATGTATTCGCCAAGGTTTCGCTTCTACTAATTATCTTGGTCGCAGGTCAGATGGGTTAGATGAAAGAGTAGTAGTAAAACTGGTATCCACATATCACAGCTATACAAGACGACGACGAGACGACCAGCGTTCGCTGGCCTGGTCGTCGACAGGATGTTCTCGCTTGACTTTGGAAGAAGCCGAATCGTCCGAATCCTGGTTTCCTTTCTTCCTCATGATCAAAAGATTGAGTGGTTCTAACATCTAAATCTGTGAACGCAGATTGTGACAGTGTTCGAAATTGGCGATTCTCTTATGTACAACTGTCCTCCATTCTCCACTACAAAACGCCAGCACCCTTCAACCATGCGCTGAGGGGTTTCGAGATAACCGGCTGAGAAACTTTGCGTGCTGGTTGAGGAAGGCTTCTCGGTGAAGTGACTGGTCGTCCTTGTCCCCTTGGCTTCCATGTGCTGAGCCACGTTCGGAACGATTCTAGAGCCTGCTTGTGCACTGTGGCTATGGTGGGATCGACTTGAGCGGCTGACGCTCCAAGGTCGGAGCAGTGGAATCCATCACTGAGGGCTATTGGCTGTGAGAGGGTGCTCTTGGCGTTCAAGCCTTGCGCCGACATGGTTGCTTCTCTCCAAGGATCGCCTGAAAGGGAAAGTCAAATGGAATTCAATGGAGGTAGTTGAGCCTAAACTGACGAATTCCATTGGCAAAGAATAGCCTGTCAACCTTGACGTTCCATCCTCGATAGAGCAGGTTGGTGTGAAGCGTGTTTGGTATCGCGATGCTGTAGGGAAATGCGCCGGTAAACATTTGCTGGCATTGGCGCTGAGTAGAACGTTAATCTCTGCTAGGGGGTGGGACTATTGGAAAATGTACGAATTCGTAGGGTGGTTGAACAAGACGAGTAACAATTGATTTTTGTCCAAGCGGTGCTCCTTCCTATGTGGTGCATCAGCAAGTAATCGTTCAGTCCATAGAGATGTCGAACCTGGAAATATCCCACTTCATTACAGCTAGATCCGCAATCAGACAGTAACGACGTGCGAAGCAATTGGACTCACACAATCCACGTCCAAGAACGCCCTGCATTATCAATGGAAGTGTCGTGCCAAGACGTTTGGGTGGTATCGTAAGTGCCCAAACAGGTCCTGTGGTACGAACTTCAGCAACTGTCGCAGCTTGATTGAAATCTACGTACTCTGCGTCATGTTCTCCACAGACTGTGCACTTACATGTTAGTGATGTTCTTCGTAGAATGACAAATGATGACATACTTGTAGCATAGTATGTTGTTTTCCAATAATTGCTCCAGGCGGAAAGAGCGTGGTCGAGTCCCCATCCTGAGGCTGGTGCACTTTGACCGTCCTTAACCTCCAGCGCGTCGCAGAACTGATAGAATTGAGCACCAGGTCCCGATGTGACCTGGAGTGACTGCCAATCCCACAAGTTGTTCCGGACTAATGAGGAGTTTTTAGGTTAGAAGCGAGATGATCATGACTGGCAACGTACGAGCACCAGCAACGTCGTCAAGATACTTCACGCTTTCCATGCCAAAGGATTCTTTGATAGCCTGGATGGCCGTCTTATTTCCAGAAAGGAAAACGCGATCTATGTGGGTCATGACGGCTTGAACATCAGTGGAACAGTTCTGCGGCATGTTTTGGCGGATGGGTTCAAAGTATTGCCAGAAGTCCCTAATTTACTGCATCAGCAACCCTTTCGGGAACGAATGTGAGGTTTTGGCGTACAAGATGGCTTGCACGACACCAGATGACGAATAGCCAGCAAAAAAGAGCCCAGGCTTGCTATGACAACATAAGTTTGCATACTTGAAACGGTATTCTGAACTCACTTGACCATTGTCCAACTGGTAAGAGCGCCTTCGTGAGAGGTGAATCATAAAATCAACTTCTGATGACACAATGCATGCTCACCAGAGTAACTTCCTCCGATCAAAATCCATGGGGCTTTATCGGGCGTGAGTTGGTCACCTCCAGGCATTGGGAGGTGAACGTTTTTGGCAAAGTATTCGAGATCGTCGATGGCCTGTTGGATTGTGTGGTACTTTAAGCTAGCAACGCTTAGGTCTGGATACGGATTACTGAAGCCATAGAATCTGTGCTCCAAAACGATTGTGCTCCCATTTTCTTGCTGGGCTGTAAGCCAGTCAATTTCTTGACTTCTAGAAACAAAACAAAAACCACACCAATTAACCCGTTGATTGTCCTATTAGTCAAATACCCAGTGTATCCTGAAAAACGAGAATAAGAGAGAGAAATGACTGCAACGAGAGAGATCTACGCTCACCGCCCGCATTGGTTTCCCCAGGCGTGGAAAGAATTATCGGACCGCCTACACTCCGGTAAGTCTCGAGCATCTTCATCAGAGCATGCTATTCAATACCTGGTTCATAAAACTCGTACGTGTGCCAAAACCGCTGCTTGAATGTTCCAAGAGATGGGTTTTTGTGGTCAATGAGTTGGTCGAACTCGTAAAGCGTGTTGTATGGCGGCAAGACTGTGCCGTTCCGACTAATAACGGGGGCATCTGGTGCTGGAATGTGTACGAGCGGGACACCCGGCGGACGCATCATATTCGCGTGAGGCCGTCCATCTGGCAAGAGTGTCGCTGTTACGCTAGACAAGGAAACGGCGCAGAGAGCAAGTTTCCAGAGAGCGAGGCAAGTCATGCTGTGGAGGGAGCTCTAGGAACTTCGTTCGGGCGCATAAGCTTCTCACAAGACCCATTCGACTTAGTCTGTCAGCCTCCGATAACGTTGATGCAAGATCGATCAACGTGAATTTACATTCGACTGGCAATAACGCGCCACATGCCCAAGAATCACGTATCCTCGTGCACCATGCTTGACGCGTCGCGAAGCACCGTCTGGGGGATCCGCTGGTACTCGAATAGGAGAGAATCCACGCGTATCGGAAGGCAAACACATGGTTTGCGGTATCTGTGTTTGAATATGGTTGAACTAGTGTTGAACTTCATGGCGATGAGGTTTGTGTGAGGTAACAGTTACGGGTCAGCATCGGGATCACGTGTTGCAAGACCCTAACCGTGGTAACGTGACTAATATTAAGAATCACGTGTAGCTTAAATATTACTTCCGCATTGTCCAAGCCACCCTTTCTCCAACCCCACACCTCCGCCTTCAACCTGCCACGAATTCTCACAACAATCAAGAGTTTAGAAAGAATCTTTGGGGACGCTCTTGCGAACGTCTCGGACGGTGTCGTGACATTTATACCTCAGACGAGTACTTAACCTTCGACAACTGCACACTCTTCGAGTCCTAAGGAGTCCACCGAACTCTAGTAGCAAATGTCAGGAGCTAAGAAAGCTACCGGAGAGGCCGGGACAGTCACCCAGCCGTACAAATATACTACGGAAATATCCCAGATGGCTCGTCTTTCTCATCGTGGTTTGCAGGTCGGCTGAACGTTTCTGCTAGATGTTCGTTTTCGGCGAAGTACAAGATCCTAACCCGGAGACTGTAAACTTGGTGGAGGATATTGTCCGAAGCCAGCTTATCGAACTGGTAAGGACTTCCGCGTGCACTCACAGCGGGACGAGCTATCGAATGACGCGAACGTTAGATTTTACAAGCACGCGCGTTAGCTGTGAAACGCGGGGCACGATATCTGTCCGCAGAAGACCTTATATTCCTCATTCGGCATGATAGAGGAAAGGTCAACCGACTACGAACGTACCTATCATGGAAGGATGTTCGAAAACACGCGAAAGATTCGGGAGGAGACGGCGGTGGTGGTGTGGAAGTAGAAACTTTGGACGACGGCCCAGACGGTGAGAAGCAACGTTCTTATCATGTCCCTCCCGATATTTACCCTCTCTCCTCAGACAAACTGACAGCAAAGGCGCAGAAGATCACAATCAAGCTGCCTTGGGAGATTACGACTATTTATTCAGAAGTGTTGCGACAAAGTGGACATCAGTCAGATGACGAGGAAGACGAAGATGATATTGAAGCGCACGAAGCTTCCATACAACGATTAAAGGTGGAATAACAAACTCATATGTTCGAGCTTGACTGATAGAGCATCGATCAACAGGAAGCTGATGATGCCACCCGACAAATGACGCGAGAGGAATACCACCATTACTCTGATTGCCGCCAGGCTTCGTTCACTTATCGAAAAGGTTTGTTACTGAAACTTTGCTCCTACATTCAATCATTGAAATATACTTCTAGCGAAGCGCTTCAGGGATTTCCTCAATCTGCCACCTCAGCTTGACCTGAAACCCAACGACGACACAGTCGACATCGTCGGATTTCTGGCCTTTGAGATGGTCCGATCCCTCACTCTCGCTGGGCTTACAGTCAAGAAATCACTAGAAGAATCAGTTCTTCGTGACGACTATACCTCACCTTCACAAGGTAAAAGAAAGGCAAACGGAGGTGTTGGTGGCTCCGCCGAGAAGCGCAGGAGAGAAGAGTCGCCAGATGACGAAACAGAGTATACCCTTCCAGTGAATACCCTATTCCTGCCTCCGCCAGAAGCAAGAACCGCGTTGCGCCCAGAACATATTCAGGACGCCTTTTCTAGAATGCAGGGTGATTGGGCCCATCGCCGTTCCGCTGGCATGCATAACTGGCGAGGAGGGTTGGTGCGGACGAGAGTCAGCCTTATTTAGTTCTAGTGTGCATTCTTTATTCATCTCTACCATTGTATTTTTCACCAGCAATCCGTATATATCCGTCACTGTACAATTGATGTTACAATTCGAATGCGCTTGTCGCCCTATGACCCAAAAGAAAAGAGTTCCATCGCTCAGAACAGCAAGGACACAGCAACCTCCACATTGCCTCCTGCAGCCTCCAAGGTGCTTATAGCCACCTCTCTTGTCGCGCCGAACTCCATCAACGTCGCAATGTCTTTCTCAGGAATCCTACTTTGTGACGGGCGGGCAGAGGTGGGAGGGCGTCTGACTGGATTTATCGAGGTAGACGGCTGTGTACCGAGTGCCTGCCCACTTCCGGGGAACGCTGGACCGGTTGCGTTGTCCCCTGAAGGTGTAGACGAGGATGGACCAGCGTCGCTTGGCTCGGATTCGAAGTCCCGTGCCTTGTCGGGGAGTTCGTGTTCAGAGAGAAAGCGGACTTCGCGTCCCTGGATTCGGAGGACGTTCTTCTCGAGGTCGATGCAGGCTTGGTGAGCTTTCAACATGTCGAGCCCAAAGAGGAGGTCTACATCGCGTCCCTGAGAAAGTAGTTTCAGTTCCTTGGCGTCCTTTATAGAAAGAAAGGAAGGCAAAGATACACACCTCCATGATGGTAAACGAACATGGAAGGAATAAATCAGCCAGTTTGAGGGGTGCACTATGCACCCTCCCTAAAATGTTGGCTGTACCAACTCCTCGCGCAATACCGGAGAATCGTCTATCGACGAGTCGCATGATTCTACATTAGACATCAGAATTAGATATCAACACAGAAGATGAAAATACCCACCCGCAGGCTTCAGCGCATTCGGGGCTCACTAAAAGTAAATATTAGCTCCTAATAATGATGATGGCGAGGAAGGATACAGACTTATTGTCGATTGAGCACCACTGTCAACGAAAGCTTTAACGGGATGGGAATTCACTTCCACAGGTATACTTTGGCGCACCATCCTCGTCAGCCAAGATCCCTAACGCAATGGACAAAGCAAATAAACTTACTAAAGCATATTCACTTTCCCGAACGCCTCGGGGGAATATTCCAATGCATGGTGCATGTTCTCATTAACAGCATGCCGCTGAATGGCCTCCTCGATCTTCCGCTGCGCCTCCACATCGAACGGATCGGCGTTAAGTCGCTCGATCTCGCGTTGTTGCTCCAGCTCAGCGTTGTACTGCCCCTCCCTCGTGTGTCTTAATAGTTCGGCAAAGCGCGATGGATCTGACTGCACTGCGGCAGCCATTTCTGGGTGGCTCTATTTCAAGAACGAGGTTGAGGGGGATGAACATGAAAGGGTGCACGAGGGGACATACCGCCTGAAGCTGACGCATGAGCTGTGGGTCCCCAAGAATCTGGAGCCGCATCATCTCTGTATCCTGCTCCATGGGCCTGAGCGATGCAGATCGAACATAGTCCAGAAGGAGGACATAGTAGGCAAACGCACCTCCCCGCAATGTTTGCCACTCGTCTCCTTATTACAAGCATAGCATTCTCGCCCTCAACACCCAATTGACTAATTGTGGCTTTGGGGTTGCTGAGCTCTCTATTCTCGTACGAGATGCTTTGTTCTGCGATGGGGATGGAGGACTGGAAGGAAGAAAGATCAGCTCTGAGAGCGGGTGGAGTGAGATAATTTTGATCCCGTACCTCGGCCTCTAGCAATGCCATAACATTCTCGAGCTCCATTTCGGGATCGATCTCGACGACGAAAGTTTGACCGAGGTCGGTCACGAAGGTGAGCTTCATGCTGGTCGTGGTGAGAACAGAATGGCTTGAAAGCAAACGGAGCAAGGCGGTGAAGTCACAAAGGGGTGTATTGGTTGCTTTGTGTTCGCGGAAATAGAGAGAAAGATAGCGGACCAAGGTGTCACATTTATAGCTGATTGACTTGGATGCGATACGTATTACAATGCTACAGAATACACCAGAACAAAGACGCGTCGCCCTAGGACGCGTCATTCCTAACGAGGAATGCCGCTACTGCGACCACTAATCATTCGGCTACGTGTACCCTGAGATCTAGAGTGATAATCAGCAAGAATTCTTGTAAGTTGATTTACCACTTACAGGCGAGATCCATTCCCCCTGATGTTTGACAAAAGCGCGCTCTCCAATGCCGATGCTGACAGACTTGCATCTAGGCATAACCGCAGAGTCAGTTTAGGTACTGAGTGAAAGGGCGAACAAGACTTACCACTGAGATCACTAAAACTGGAAGCCCCGGAGTCATCATGACTACTATAGTCACTGCTTCGGTCAACCAACGGACCATACCGCCTTGGGTGCGAATGTCCGACAGCGCTCTGAGAAGAATACGTAGCTGGGCTGGAAGACTTGGTCGGAGAGCGATGTCTGCTCATGGGAGAATGGGACTGCGATTCACCTGTGGGGGGTGATGGTATATCTGGTATTGAACCGTGTGGGGACCCAGCACTCGACACGCTTTGGCTCGTACTCCGACTGGACAACGTATCCGGCCTGTAACTGCTCCCCACCGATCTCGGCGACAGCGCACCACGCCCCTTGTCATTGCTCTTACCTCTGGGTCGAGCAACCAGACCCAAGGCGTCGTTTGTCATCATTCGCTGTAGTTCTTCCAGCTTACGGTCCAGTGCCTCCTGCTCCTCTGCTGTCCGCTCGGCTTCCTCTTCTTTCAGGGCATTATCATCCTCCGAGTCAGAACCTCCATCAGAAGATGGGGTTATGGGACGTATTGAGACGTGTTGCTTGATTGGAGTACGGAGAGTCAAAGTAGATGAGGATAAAGCTTTCCTGGCTTGTGGTGTGCCCCCCAATGAATTTAACCGCGCTCGGACACCAAGAGGCGCTATAACTTTGGATGATGATGTCACAGCCGACCTCTCACCAATAGGCGACTCTTCCGTGGCCTTCACGATCGCAGCTTGACTCGTAACCGGACCCAGGGTGCCTTGTATATCCTTCAAACCACGGATTTCCTCTTGGAATCTTGCATTCACCCGATAGAGTAGATACGGGAGAGGTACTTCCAGATGAGCTGCCAGACCTTTCCCTAAACATAGTGAAGACCGGAATCAGAGTTGCACTGACAAGATGCACGTACAGTCAGCTCCTCCACTATCACTTGAACGCGACCGTTCTATTACTTTCCACAACATATCTGCCTTCTCCTGCGTCCATTCTATCTAAAGTTGACAGTTAGTTTGAGCGTTGACGATAGATAGTTTAAAACCAACTGTAGGAGGGTCATTGGGTGGATTCTCGGGCCTTTGGAAGGGTAGGCGAACAACGACGCGTACAGGGGGTGCAGTAAGAGGCATAGTCAGCCTCAGTTGCTATGAGTAGTATGAGGACATGTTGGTGAGTTCTTCATGTAGTTGCTCAGCAGCTCAAGCTCGGACTTTCCCGATGACTGAGGATGTGACCATGCCTACTCCCAATGATGACAGGGATCATGTCAAGGAACTCCAGGAATTCGTCATACACCTTTCAGAACAGCCAGGAAGGGAATCTGTTGCCTCAGAGATTGAAGGTAAATTATTTATTTCATCTCGCCCTCTACTCGGGCACGATCTTTTTTAGTCCTTCAGTCAATTTACGGAGACACCGCAATTCGACTATGGCAACCACCAACGCGAATTGAACAATCTCGAAATAACCAGGAGGCAGTAGTGCGATATGAGGTCGTCCTAAGGTGAGCTCTTATATACGACATCGAGAGCTACATAGTAATAAAGTCAAGTCTTCCTTCACCCAATGAGGATGTATCCCTGACAATCCTGGTATCCTTACCTTCGACCTATCCAGCAACCTCTTCACCACAATTACAACTATTATCTCGGTACATAGGGCCCTTTGGCGCGGATTCAAATCTGTTCGGATCCATCCTACGAACATACATATCCATTAACGGGATCGAGTGGTCGGAAGACTCGCTTTGCGTATTTGATGGGCTGCAGAACGTTTTGGAGCGCTGCACGGCGTGGTATGAAGAGCGACTCAGCGCAGAAAAGGCGGGAGAGCTCATGCGGGTCGATGCCAAGGGGAATGGTTATTTTAATGCCGATTCCAGCTTGAGCTCACTGACGGACGACACAAGCTTGGGCACGAACGACGAAGGAGGCACCGAACTTGAAAGCGATAATCCAAGTCCGCCCACTGAGATCCCCGCCGGAATCCAGATATTTGTTGCTGAACCTATCACAGACCGAAAGAGCACATTCATTGGACGTGCCTGTCAAATATCACAACCATCTGACGTACGTGAAGATTGATCCTTGAACCTATCGTCAAAAGATGTCGTCTGACTCGGCACGTTCAAGGTACCCCTCGTTCTTGCTCATTTAATGTCTGAGCGTCGAATATCTCGTGCTGCTCATCCTATCATCAATGCATGGCGATGTCAGGTTGGAAGCGTCCTTCATCAAGGTGACCTTTCAAAACCAAGCTCCGATAGGACCTCCTAACTCAAATCAAAGATAATGACGATGACGGAGAGACTGCGGCTGGAGGCCGCCTAGCTCACCTCCTTCAGATTTTAGTCTGTACCCGCTTTCCTGGTGGCCCTGATGATCACTCATCCCCATCTCGTCACTCACAGGATGTCAACAACGTACTCGTCATTGTCACTCGTTACTTCGGTGGCATCCATCTTGGACCAGACAGGTTCAAACATATCAATCAAGCAGCTCGAAGTGCTTTGGAGGGTGGAGGCTTTCTCGACGCCCTCGAAACGAGGAAAAACACCGGAAGAGGCAAAAAACACTAAATATACATGTGTCGGATGATTGGATGTAATGGAACATGGTAGTGTGTGCATATGTTGCACATAGTTGAGTGGGGAATCTAAATACCAATGCAAACGAAACTTGTGGACCGGCCACGATAACTAGGGATGGGACAACGTTACGCAAGAAACGATTAGGGATTTTCCACGAAACGACCAAAATTCGGTGCCACAGCGATTTTCAGGGATGGGACGAGGGTAGATTATCCATAAAAGACGTCCAAAATTCCGCACCCAGAAAGGCATCTTGTCCCAACGTCTCCCCGACTTGATTCGTATTTCCTGGAACCGCAGTATATGCTTGATCACTCCATGACCCGGAGGACGCACGTCCGGGCGGCGTACTCGTCATGCTCGGCAAGCTGACGTACGGATTCGTCGGCATCGAACTTGGGCCTGCCATGTCTCCAGATCCTATTTCCCGATGATCACTAGCAGGCGAAGACACCCTGTCGCCACTGATCAACTCCGGAATCAACCTATGCAACGAGCCATAAAGCAGGGAAATTAAATGGGCGCACTTCGCCGGAGTGTGGTTAGGCGAACGCGATATCTCAGACAAACGGGTGATAGTCAATTTCAGTAACCCATCGCAAGCAGCGTCAACGTGCGATGGGTGGTGAGCTTGATATGCTGAGAAATTGAAGGTAACGATCCATGCTGCGGCGAATGATATCATCCAGAATATGTAGTCAGGGATTGTCACGAGTTGGTCCTGGTCGCGCCATGTGAGCGTATCCGTCAATACAGCCTGAGCGCAGGCCAACGCATCTCTGGTCAACGTGGAGGCTAAACCTATGGCCAGGTGTTCTGTTTCAGATTTGGGGAACACTCTGCGTATCTCTTGGAGGGCGTGATGCAAGACGAGCAGCCGACAGCCGTGGCATTGAACGAGAAGAATGTGGAATTGGAATGCTTCAAACGGGGATATGACTGTGAGTTCCGGGTAATCGATTAAATCACGACCAAGAATCTTATCTTCTGATGGACTGACCAGGAGTAGGCGCTATGAAACGTTTGAGGACGTCGAACTTGGTCAAAATGCCGGCTGCTTCAGAAGAGAAAGTGTCGATGTCGTCTTGACCTGCAAGACTCAAGCTACATCCTTTTTCCGTGGTATCGATCAGCCTGGCTATAAGCCCAAGTCGCATTTCTCTCGCAGCCGGGAGGCCGCCATACGCCGGGACATTGATCAAAGTGTAATCCGCATCAGAACGCCGCGACACACGGGGTTTGCCCGTTCCTATAAAGATCCTGTACGTTATCCAGTCAGGGTAAATCTGGCCAATCGAACTTGGCGGTCACTAACAAGGATTCAAGGGTAGACATCAATAGCCACTGCATAGCAAGTCGGGATTGAACTCCCTCGACACAGGATAATTAAGCCAGAATGCTCACCAAACGTGCTTTGAAGTTGTTTTCCTCGATTTGTAGGTCCACCACCCTTGAGTGTGGACGTCTTCTCGCAGAGGTAGTTATTTCCAGCGGTAGGCCTAAGGCTACCCCGATGTTGATGGCTGTTGAGATAAATTTGCGAGGGTCGTGGCCCTTGTTCGTCACGGAATCACAAATGGGGACCCAAAGGGACATGATCAGAAGAGCCTCAATTTGTTCAGTTGAATGAGGTGGATTGAACAGCTCCTCCAGTTGTATTTTTTCTGTGAGCTTTTGTAAGCGAGGAGCAATCACGGCATGCATTGTCGGGTCAAGATCTCTAGAGGCCACTTGACAACGGATTACGTCGAGCATGGGCGTGGGCGCCGAGTGTGCAGTAAGACTTGTTGGTGCGTTAAGCCAAGGTTCGTAACGCGTTTTGAAGCTTAAGAAAACAAAAATCGGATTAACTTAGGATGGAAAGCGGACGGGGACGCATACATTTCTAGGAGGGCCGAGATCTGATCTGGCCGCAAAATAGTGTCCAGCCTCTCGTGGACATCTACATGTATGGGGGTTTCTCGTGCGCCTGGAGCTAATATCAATAATTCTTGGATAGCTAGGATTGGCGTTGCAACCCAATCAAATTCTGAGGGCATGTTCAAAATGCGCCAGACTGAATTTGGAGATGGGATCAGGTTTTCAACCTTGACGTTAGAAGAGGGCTCGAAGGTAGTCATTCCGGCGTTAAAAGTCGAGGGGCCTCCTAAACGTCGACGAAGTCATGGGAGTGTGAGGGACCAGCGATGGAGGCTGAAAAATCATCCTCACTGGAAAGGGTTGTCGATGAAGCTTGAGGCGTCTGAGGGATTATACGTATGCTGTCTGAAGTTTCGAAGGAGCATTCAATACCAAGAACTTGACATCTGTGGCATTTGATGTTGGCTCGAAGAGATATATCGCCCAAGAGCTCGCATCGAGTTTTATGACGCCTACAGGACGCACAAGCTTGGCTCGATTTGGTCCTTTTAGCTTGTCCAGCTGCGAGGGTTCCATCCGAGGAGCCAATAAAGCTGCGCTTCATACAAATACGCTCACTGTTAAAAAAAAAGCCCGGGGGACAGAAGGTAACAAAGCCTGTGTATGGGTGAGGGCTGGTGATGGGTGGAGTATGTGTTTCGGGATCAAGATTGGCGCCGCACCAAGCAACCGGGTTGTCTAAGTCCCAGTACTACAGGCACCGTAAGTATCTGCGCTCTACAGATGAAAAAAAAAGCTTACCTCGCAAGATTGTTGAACCACTAAAGAGTGGGCATGATCCCCATGCATTCGAGACTTATTATGCAAAGATTGAAGGGCATCCGAAATTCCAGGCAGATTTCTCTGTCTATTGTTGCCTCTGTGTAGCTCTGTGTGTTCGTTGACATTGAGTTGGTGTGACGCAAGAATAAACAACGTGGTGGCGAGATGAAAGTCGGCCCTTTATTTTGATGCGATTATGAGACCATGCACTCTTGGTTGATTTTCCAAAATTGCAGAGTGACAAAAATTGGACAAAAAGATGTGTTCAAGTGAGTGACGGAAAGGCAATTTCCGATCAAATCCCAGCAAGCCTAAAAATAGCAAGTCAAGTTCTCAAGTATTTCAAACGCCCAGCCCCCGCCATCCGGGCAAGCTCAAGCCGGATGCGCCTCCTTGCACTCGTTCGGCTCCCTTCGGGGCTTCATAGGAACCCCAACTTCCTTAGGAGGGCACCCAAATCATACAGGATGGCCAGCACTCAAGCCTCTGTGGTTTGCACACTCCTTGACTGTGCAATCTATTCACCTCACTCCCATCTTCCCAGTTCGGTCTGAAAGATCCAAGTTTGATTAAATTTCAGGCGTTTATCGATGGGAAATGGTTGGACGCAAAGTCCGGCGACAAGATTGTCGTTACGAGTACGCGTTTCTTGCATCATCACCTCGTGTTCGAAGACGACCCTCCCACCCTCCTTGTCAGACCCCGCTACCAATGAGGAACTTGGAACGATCCCCGATATGGGCCTATCGGAAACAAAAGAAGCTATCGACGCCGCAGCCAAGGCATTTACAACGTGGAGCAAGACCACCGCGAAGGTCGGTCCATGGCTGTCAACGGCATATACACATTGAACCTGACCCTGCTGCGGGTCGTTGATAGTATCGACACGACGTACTCCTCAAATTCCATGCTCTCATGCAGGAGCACCACGATGATCTGGGCCGACTCATAGTTCGTTTTCCATGCTGACGTCATGTCCTGTGGAATAACAACATGTTATAGACATTAGAAAATGGGAAGCCTCTTGTGGAAGGAAAGGTAGAGTTATAGAGCTGCATGGCACCTTTCTCATAAGCTTACATGGACGAGGGCGAAAATGCTTATAGTGCTTCCTTTTTGGAGGTTAGTCAGGAATGCTCGTTTCCCTAGCTTTTTCACAATTGGCTTTTGTTTGCGGTATAGTGGTTTGGTCAGTGTTCAAGAACTTGGTTCTCAGACGGCCAACATATTAAACTTCGCAGCCGAGGAAGCTGTCAGGACATATGGAGGTTTGAGATGACAATCAATCGTAGCCTAAAAGAGCTAACGCTAGTTGATCTATTTCCAGAACATATCCCTTCTGCTCTGCCAAACACTCGGAACATTGTCGTCAAGCAACCGATAGGTATGTTTTTTTGTTCCCTTTGAGTCATTTCATCCATGCTGCTCAAGGTGTCGTGTAAGCCCCCGTGAACCTCCTCATCTATAGTTGAATAATCCATGCTGACAGGTCGATTTTGACTCCCTGGAATTTCCCGTCTGCCATGATAACGCGCAAGCTCGGCGCCGCTCTTGCAGCTGGGTGCACCGCAGTTATCAAACCGCCACCAGAGACCCCGTTCTCTTGCCTAGCCCTTGCTGAGGTAAATAGCTTGTGCACTTTGGATCTGTCCTTGAGGCTACCCAACCCTGCAACAGCTAAGCATCCGGGCCGGCATCCCATCTGGTGTCATTAACATTGTTACGACCCAAAAAAATGTCGTCGAGGTTGGGAAGGAGATGTGTCAAAACAAGATTGTCAAGAAGGTCACCTTCACTGGCTCGACCCCAGTTGCGAAGTTACTCTATGGCATGGCGTCGTCTACCCTGAAAAAGTAAGGGCCGATGTTTCTCGTTTTGGTACCTTGAAAGGGCTCTTACACGGTCATTTAAGGGTTTCTATAGAGGCAGGAGGCAATGCACCGTTTATTGTGTTCGACGATGCTAACGTTGACGAAGCTGTTGAAGGTAATTCCAATGTTCACTACATTTGTTTGCTGGCTATTCATGTGACTCGAACAGCTGCGATTCTCTGCAAATTTAGAGGAAGCGGTCAGACATGTGTCTGTGCCAACAGAATTTTTGTCCAATCTGCCATATATGCCGAATTTGCGTCCCGCCTTGCCGCCAGGGTAGCTACGTTTAAAGTTGGAAATGGCCTCGAGGAGGGAATGTAAGCGGCCTCTCTTCCAGCCGATTTTTCTGACAATAGATCGCGCTCAGAACCCACGGACCGCTCATCCACGACCGCGCCGTCGAGAAAGTCGACAGACACGTCGCAGATGCTGTCTCCAAGGGCGCCCAAGTTCTCGTCGGCGGGAAGTCAATCCCGAACACCTCCTTTTTCATCCCTACAGTCCTCAGTGATGTCCCCTTGGACGCACTCATCAGCGAGGAAGAGACCTTCGGTCCTCTCGCTGCCCTCATCAAATTTGAGACAGAGGACGAAGTCATCAGGCTCGCGAACAGCACCGACGTCGGTCTTGCGGGGTATTTCTTTTCACGAGATGTTGGGCGGGTATGGCGTGTTGCGGAGAGGCTCGAGGTTGGCATGGTCGGCGCGAACACGGGACTTCTGAGTCAGGCTGTAGTTCCATTCGGGGGCATCAAGGAGAGTGGTCTTGGGAGGGAGGGTGGTCATGGAATTGAAGAGTACATGAACACCAAGCTGATTGTGTTTGGTGGTTTGTGAACGGTATGCTTGTTGGTTGCTTGTATTTTTGGCTAGATACTTTATACATGTAAAATCCACGTCTGTCACTTTTCCCTTGATGGTTCTTTTGCATTGGATATCTATGCTCACCAACGCCTCCAGCTGAGAGGCCCTCTTACACCTTTAGCTGGCCCGCAGCCGATTTCTCCTCCTCCACGTTGTTGAAGAGCGACCCAATCCCACCTCCCAACCAAACAGCCATTTCGTCCCCATGTTTCAAGAAAACCGGAGGCTTCCTGACAAACCCGACTCCCTTGGGTGTGCCAGTGATGATGATGCTCCCAGGTTCAAGAGTGGTTCCTTGTGAGAGGAATGAGACTGTTTGCCGGACGTTAAAGATTTGCTCTCTGTATGAAAAGAGGCTCTTAGTCAATTCTTCAACGAGGGACTGGAGCGAACAGACGAACGCGGTGGTCCCATTTTGCATCATATTTCCGTTGACGTAAGTTTTGAGGAGAATAGTCTGTGGGTCCGGGATGAGGTTGCTAGAGACGATGCATGGTCCTAGAGGATTTGTGTTGTCTATTGCGGCAATAATTAGACGCGAATAACCTCGCTGCAAAAGGTAGGCACCAAAGCTTTTGGAAAAACACCATTGTGATATTGCCATTTGATGCTTTCGAAAAGAGACCTGATTATTTTCAGCGTTGAGTTCAATGTCTAGCTGCAAATACGACTCGTCGCACGTCGTTGGCTCCAGTGTATCCCAAGACATAATCCAGTGCGTCAGCCTCTGAGACGTTCTTGGCTGCTTTGCCGATAACAATGGTGAGCTCAACTTCGTAATCTGGAAGGTGTTCTTCTGGTGGTTGAGCAACTTGAGGGATGATCACCGTTCCTAGGGGACCTATAAGAGATGTTACAGGTTTGTAGAAAAGAATTGGAAAGCTGGGTTTGTTGTCAGAGATACGCCAAATGATGAGGGCTCAGGCATACGCAGGCTTGGCCATATTAGCTTCTGCCTATCGAAATTATCAGTCCAAGGCTGTCAAGCGCCAAGTGAAGGGTGCACACTGCATGGTCGGAGTAGTTCAGCCCCAAGCATCGGACGATTTTGATCTCCTCGTTCGCTAGCGGTGCGAGGAGAGTCTTGACTGTTAGGACAGAGTCGGTAACTTGCGCAGCAGGATCTAGTGCCGACCCCACGATCTCGTATGCTTTGATAGGGTCAGAGTTGTAAGCTGCAAGTCCAACTGCGTCGAGTATGGGCGTCAGCGTCATAGGTACAAAATAAATGAGCACATACCATCAATATTAGGGTCTACGGGTTGGCCAAGATGCACCCTCGAGGTCTCTGCGGCTACGAAACGTATGAGACGAGACCATTGCTAGCGCGGCGGATGATCAACCGATTTTGGCAAACTGCTAGTGTTAAAATTCAAAACATACCGTCTTAATTGGAGCCATCGTTCCTCTCCAAAACGTTTTGTCTTCTCGGGTTAATTAGGGTGCTTCAAAAGCGCCCTCATCCTCGGAACGAGGGAATGAGCGCCGCTGGATGATGGACGTCTTAGTCAGGGGTGACCGTTTTGTTCACGTGATGTCTGTGACCATGCGTGTTCAACCTCGAACGTGACAGCAGTTCACCCTACATTCATCCCATCATGCATCATGTCCAACCTATCATGGACGACGACGTCACGACGGGATGGATAAATTAACGGTTGTGGACGCCAGAGAGACCAACTTCTACAACAGCAATTCGATCCCAGTTCAAAAACGCGCTATCGAAGAATGTCCGAGTGGGCCATCGCTTGGATAAATTTCGGCAGAAAATTGGAAATTGCACCCCCAAATTGTCCCAACTAACCCTTTACGTAACTCAATCAATAAAATCCCACCAATTCACCTACTGGAAAATTAACAATAAAGCATCCATGGGTCAAGATCTAGAACAAGTTCCGCTATTCTTCGCGATGTCAATCTATAATGGAATCGGTCTTTTTGACGCCGTACGTTGACTGGCTGGAAAAATCCTGGCCTAACGCATTTGAAAGACCCGGCGTTGGTAGTGGTACGCATCAGTTTATCTGTCGGCATGCGAAACACCTGCAGATGATCAAATTTTACTTGAATGGGCTGCAAACGGATCGCGAGGGACGAGAGAAAACGAGGCTCACGGGGCTTCTGATAGCGGTGTCGTATAATGCAAAGTAAGTGGACGACATACGGAAAATTACGCATGGGTTCATCACACCCGCCAATTCCATCCGTAACTTTGAGCTTCTTCTGAACCCAAAGGGGATACTCGCCACCCACACAGCCAAGGCCCATATGCTTCTTGCTTCAAGGCACGCCGAATCCCGGATGAGGTGGAGTTGATGTTGTTGTCGTCGTCAGTATATAAAGGTGCTCACCCGCTTATGATAACTCACTAGTCGTTCTTCATCGCTTGCATCTTCTACACAATGCTTTTCCAAAGTCTCGTTACATACGTTGCCCTCACACTCCTTACTACTGTGTATGCCTCACCCGTGCGTCCATCTTTCCCCAGATCAGAAGACGGCATAATTGACTGTCTCCCTAGATTCCTGTCGAGCAGTTGAACAACCGTGGAATCGAAATTAGCCGAGAAGTCGAAGTGCGTATTGGATATCGCTCTCAATTTGTTGATGGGCGTTAATTTAGTATCTTCCAGGTGATTGGCCGTGGCAGTGATTGGCGGCGCGATGGCCTTGACAGTGCAGTCATTGAATTGAAACGCGCAGGCACCGACGGTCGTGACTGGAGGAGGGCGGAGGAAAATGTATCTCCTCCTTGGAAGAGGGCGGAGGAAAACGCATCTCCTCCTTGGAAGAGGGCGGCAGAGGCCGAAGCTGGTCCTCCTGGAGGTGCTCCAGGATGGTAGATACAAGAGTCGCTATATATCCGTCACCCCCCTACTATACCTGTTCATGCACACATTTCTTGCCTCCATATTTCCCAGATTGTTCTTGCTCTGTATTACCCATACTTTATTTGACTTTGAGTTTTGAACAATTATACCAACCTGTTATTAAACATATTCTTGCTTTACTCTCTGAACACGAGCGACGGAAATGATGTTTTCATTTGAGGGCCTCTAGTTCATTTCCTGACTTCCGCCCTCAGGTCTTTGCCGTCTCCTTGTCGAGCCTTTGAACGCGGATACTATTTCGTTTACGAGTTCCCCTTTAGCGAGCATCCTATTAGAACGGGGAGAGTGGTGTAACAAAGACTATTGACCGAAGCTTCCGTCGGAAAGCTAAAGATGCCTATTCCCCAAATTTCGTGGCGCACGGAGTTGACAGTGCCTTGCGTCGAAGCAGCGATTTTACTTCAAATTGCTTCAGTGCCTTGATGTAGGGATCGAGTGTTTGAATGGCGTTCAGGAGCGGCTTCACGCCAGCCAGTTATTGGGTGTGAGTACACATAGACGAAGAGGACTATCGGGAGGTCGCCTAATAAATTTGAAGGGCGAAAGCTAGGCCAACTTGCGACTGCTCTCCGCCATGTTACTGAAAGCCTAGTCATATGAGTCGGTGGACAAGCCGTGTAGCCAAGATGGGGATAGACTCAAGGCATGTAGGAACCAACCACCGTATCACCTCGATGGCAAGCGGCTGTGACGCCACCAGAGGGGCTAAGCTGCATCTGTGTATACGTTCAGGAGGGGTGGGCCGAGACGACTTTGGTAAGTTGTTGCCATTTTCGAATGAAGGGAGTACAGCTGCTGTCTCGGTTGACACCAGCGCCGCCCGCAAGCATGGGATCAAAGGACATACGGCGGTATTGGGCGAGGTGCACCCCTTCCTTCGTTACCAGCCCAAGGGGTGTTTGCGCATGAAATTCGTTCACATAAAATGAAATTGTTGAAAAGAGGCCCTGATACCTGAATATGATGTGTTGGTAAGTCAACCGTTGTGGGCCCACCCGCGTCGTACTGATGGTCGTCGGCCCTATTGCGCTCAGAGAACAAGGCGTAAGCTCACCATCAGAGAGTAATCGTGGGGCTCTGAGGCAAAAATGCGGATGGGAGTCAGCCTATCGAGGGTGCAATTTGACAGAGCAAGAAAGGAGAAACCCACTACATATTTCCATTTCCAGTCTTTCATGAAGCGAATGGGTAGACGCGACACAGAAAATCTCAAAAAAAAAAAGAAAAACCTTGCTTCTTTAGTGCGGATCACGAGATCACCCCGAAAAGTTAAGCGAATTCAACGAACGGAAGCAATTCCCCCTGCCGTAAATAGACACCCACAACTTTCAACAACAAACCTCATCCTAGCCTCACCTTTCACGCAGCTCACCGCTACTACCACTCTTTTAGAATCAAAATCTGAGCCTACTATGGCTTTTGAGCCAACGCTTATGGCGAAAAGACTGAGCATCCAGGATGCTTTAGACGATGTGCGTTGTCCCGCGGTTGAATGGGGACTTGAGCAGAACACGAGGTTGACATATGGACAGCTTTCTTCGCCTCGTTCGTCGGCTGGCGCGAAATCTAGGGCTTTACAAGCTTTAGAACGCAATATCGCCATGGCGTGTATCGAATGTGATAATTCGGATGAGAAGGACGCTTTCTTTGCGCTGCAGTATACGTTTGAGTGTAACCGTGCGTCCTTTACTTTCCTCTCCGCGTTTTTTGGGGAGTGAATTTTGGGATGCTAGTGCCTTTGCGTCTTCTTGCATGGATCGGACTGGCGACTGCACGATTGGACGTGTTGACCAACAATGGAACCATGGATGGTTAGTTCATTCGTGTTTGATATGAGACTGGGACGTTGTGCGATACACTGAACAGATATACAGGAAGCTGAAGCTCGTATAATAGCTTCTCAGCTGTCACTGTCTTTGTCCTTGATACAAGGCGTCATGCTCAATCATCCTGCGAGTAAAGAGTTCCTAGGTCGGAAATACGGACAAGAGGTAGTCTCTCTGTCTTCGTTCGGTCTTGGTATACTTATTTACGGTGGCATCAACAGATTCTGCTAGATCTCCTCCTCGCATCTCGCCATTATCCAACACCACCTCCATCAGCTTCTTCTGATGCAGCCAATGACAAGTCTACAGCGCCCCCACCTCCACCTCTGACATCTGCCGTTCTAGATACCCTCCTGTGTGTTCTAGTCGACTCTTCAACTGCGCTTCGAGCGTTCGAGGGTGCCGCCGGCCCACAGGCTGTCGTTAAGATCCTGAAACGGGCTGGGACACCTCGTGAAGTCCGGTAAGTCTGCTTTTGCCTTTCATCAATTCAACGCTTATGAAGTGAAAAGGATGAAATGCCTCGAGTTCCTGTACTTCTACCTACTCGACGAGACACCCACTCCAGAACCCGATTCTACATCATCCTCAAGCAGCACCACCCCAACCCCCTCAACACCGACTCTCCCACCCACTGCCCCAGCAACACCCATTCGTCCACCCAAACCATATCTATCAGCCACCCCCCATAGACCAACGTCGCGTTACGGTTCCTCCACGTATTCCTTCTCGTCCTCTGCCTCTTCCTCGCGCTCCACATCAGATAGCTCGATGAAGTCGTTCTCCTCGACTTCATCAAACGCTTCTTCATCTACGAACGCTTCGTCCGTGTCTTCGTCTCCTGAAAAGGGTACGAGGGGAAGACCGTCCCTCTCTCCCGTGAAGCAAACACAAACACAATCGCAGTGCACACCTTCAACCGACGCGAAACCCACAACCGCAAATCCACGTACCCCGCCCAAGTCGCCGCCACCGCCACTTCCTCCTGTGCAACGATTTCCTTTACAGCCACTCCAGCCGCGGTCGATGATGATGTTGAAGAAAGAGGTGGATTATGTTCCGCTGAGTCCGAAGAAACCGCAGGGACAGGTGTCGTCGGGTGGGAGTGGGATGAGGTATACGCATACGCCGAAGAGTAAGAGTGTTGGTGGGTTGGTTGGGAGTCAGAGTCAGGGGATGGTTGGCTCGAGGAGCGGGGATATAGTGGGCTCGAGGAGCTTGTCGAAGCTTGGCTCGTTGGCTGAGGGTGGGTTGGAGAAGGGCAAGTGGGATGGGGAAAGTCGGGGGAAGAATAGATCAGGATCAGGATCAGACGCGGCTCCGGCACCCGTACCCGTACCCCCGAGGAAAGATAGGGATGAGAGGAGGACGACGGAAGAGAAGAAAGAGTTGTTGGGTACTATGCTTGGGAATGTGGATGCGCTTGTGGAGGGTGTTAGGAAGGCGGGGATTTGGGGGCTTGGTTAGGCTGGCAGATTTGGTTTTGTATTGGTGGACGAGGTTTTAAAGGTGTACATGGTATATACCCAGGACGAGCAATTTTAAATACCCATTGTAGTTTGCACTGAGTTGAGATGATTAGAATTAGGCGTAGATGTGATTCATACATTGTGCTATGATGATGATGACAAGGAGGATGAGGTGTCGCGCATCTTCCCGACGTTATCCACAGGCGGAGCACCCCATACAAAGGTCTTGCGTTGCGGATCGAGAAGCCACGGGAATCGTTGGTCTAGATGCTGTAACAAGCCTATCGTCGATTCATTCCTCTCCACCACACCAGCATCACCCCCAAATTTGACAAGGCCCTTCGTCCTATCCTCCACTAACCCCTGCGTTGTTGATACTGAAGCCAACCCGACAGTCGTAGATCCCGTCGTTCCAGCAGCAGTTTTATTAGCACCCACACCTCCTTCCCTCAGAGCCCTGGCTTCATCGTCGATATCATCAAACACGTCCTGCTTCACTGCGCTTATTGAATAAGCCCATATGCCGACTGCGAATGCGCCGAGAGTGAGGCCTAGGAGGGCGTTTTTGACGCGGTAGGGTGCTCGTGCGCGTTTGAGGCCTGGGGACATTGACTGAAAAAAAGATGTTAGATAGGAATGGTGGAGTGGTGAAGTGGCGAATGAGGGAGACGTACACCGGCTGTTGGGCGGTATGATTTTGCGGCTGCGCGTCTGTCGACGTATTGTGACATTTTTCGGGTTGGTGAATGGAAGTGAACGGATGGATGGACGGAGGAGAAAGGAAGTCACGCGGTGGGAAAGTTCAGGGATGCTCGAGTGAAACGAAATCGTTCAACGTTGATCATGTCGACAATCCCGTCAACAGCATCAACTACGTCATGAATGTAATGGGATGATATGGCAAGATACGAGGATTATGGGGAGATTTTTATTTCCTTGATAAAAACATTCGATTTCAGTCGTGCATGCATTCGGATCACCGTCCGAGTTGCGTCCGAGTCGGTGCATCATGTACCATGAACAATAATTCCAATCTTGTGTGCATCGTGTATGTCTGTACACGTTCCTACAGCGCTGGGGGTTTCAAAAATAGTCGAGGAGATTGTGGCTTGGCGAGCGCCACGGCAAAGTCGGCTTAGCGGAGGGAAAGCGGCATAAATCTGATCGTGGGACTGGTTTCTAATAACCGCTGACGCATTCTCGTTGAGACTTACATCGAGACTCGTTTTATTTTTTTTTTTTTTTTTTTTATTATCTCGAGATTTACGTGCAACAAGTAGTCTAGTACTAAGACGCACGGGAAGCGTATGGCTTCCCTTTTAGATGTAATTATGTCGTGCGGGCTTTCCATTACGTGAATTTGGGTGTCCGATGTGTAGCTGTATTGTATAAGAGATGTGTAGGGTTGTGTGCAGGGGCCAGAGAACTGGAGGTCAGAGTCGAGTGCGTCGTGGCGACGCTAGGGGCATGGCGGGCGCTCTTGCGCTCGCGGGGGATTGGGTCTGGGTGTGGGCATCGTATGGGTGTTATGGTTCAGCGTCGGACTCATCGTCTTCTGAGTCCTCGTCTGGGGGTTCTGGTTCGTCCTGGAAGGATGGGGTTTCTTTTGGCATGTGCTTTTCTCCCGTGAATGTGAACGCGCCGGAGTCTCTTATGAAGATGGATAGGGCCGTGATGCCTTTGGGGGTTCCCAGTAGTTCTGGGAGTGCCAGTTCACGGTCGTGATCACGTAGCTTGGCCCGTTGGTCCTCGTACCGTTCGCAGTCTCTTATAATGTGCTCGCGCGTCTGTGGGTCCACTCCGCATTCGCAGTTTGTGGTTTTCTCTGGGAAGAATTGTCTGCGGAATTCTCCTGTATACGCGTGCCCGGTTCGACACTGTACCAAGCGGCCGAAGACTTCACGCTGGTCTTTGAGTTCGACGAAATGTTTGGATGGGTTGAGGGAAGGGGGAATCCTGTTGGATATTGCGAACCTCCCCTTGCGTGGGGCCCTCTGCCAGT
>NW_001889875.1:938534-939172 GCF_000143565.1 Laccaria bicolor S238N-H82
CCGCCATTTCTGCGTCGTATACCTCCGCCCTTCCTCCCATTCCCATTCTCCCCACAGACACCTCCCTTCCCTCATGGTACCCGACCGCTCCCGCGCCGACCTGTGGAAATCCCTTCTTCTTCACCATGGACCCATCCGTGTACACTACGAGGCTTTCTTTTCTCTTTGATAGTTGTTGGTATTTTTCTTTATGACTGTCTATTAGTTTCTGTTTTTCTTTTTGATCTTTTGTTTCCGGTTTGCATGCGTTGATTTGGACTCGACCGCCGAAGCTTGAACCCGTTCTTCGCCAAGGGGCCACCAGGTAGGGGTCGATCCTTTCATGTGCGTGGCACGTGAGTTTTGCGATGTTGAGGAGGTTTGTTGTCCTCGCGTTGTCAGTGGCCGAGTTGTTGTACAGCTTGGGCTGAAGAGGTGGTGGTGTGGTATTCTCCCCCGGCTTCCTCCACGCCTTCGGGAGACGTTGGATGACGGGGCTGGAGGCGCTTAGCTTGTTGAAGCGTATGGCGCATCTTTTGACGTGCAAGCTGACCTGGTGTTTGATAGGTGGGATTGAGGCTTCGACTTCCAGCGCCTCGATTGGAGTTGTTCTGAATGCAGCGCAAACCAGTCGTAGGGCCCGTCGTTGTACTTTTTCT
>NW_001889875.1:939222-965953 GCF_000143565.1 Laccaria bicolor S238N-H82
ACTTTATCCCGAAGTGGTCCGCATCATGTGCCAGGCCTGGGTCTATGGCCCATTCCTGGACTGTTCCTGCGCGAACTGCTTGGCCGTTTACAAAAGTGAGGTCAATAACAGATGCCCTCTCGCGTGCATTACGTGGGGGGTGCGTGATCTCACCCTTCTTGTTTAAAATGGTGTACCCTTCTTCCGACAACCAGTCCACTATTGCCCCAGCTGTCCTTGCGTCGTCATTTCCTACTGGTCCACGTGCCCACAGGTCGTGGTGGAGGTTGAAGTCGCCTGTGATGATGACTGGGTGGTCTCTGGGTAAGTTGGCGTGACGTATGCGGTTGAGGGCGCTGTCTTGAGCTAGCCTGGGGTCATTGTACACGTTGATGAGTGTTGTGGTGGGTTGTCCTTGCTGGGCGATGTCCAGGACTTGGATGTCCCTATCTTCTATGATATCGGTGCGAAGTGTTATTGAAAAGTCTTGTCTAGTGCGGAAGTATGTCAGTGTCCGGGGTCTTTTGGGGTTGGTGTCGCTGGTGGTGTTTGGCGCAATTGGATTCCACCCCTGTAGTGCAACTGGCCCATGTACTTCTTTTCCTTCGTCGTTGCCTATGAACCCCCATGCAGGTTCTTGTAGAATGATAATGTCGAAGTCATGAGCGTGGTGGTTTAGGAGTTGAATTACTGCATTCTTCTTTTTCTGAGCGTTCAGTTGCGCTATGCGAATCGGTCGTGTGGTTGTTTCATCTTGGTTTGTGTTGGTCATTGGGGAATTGTGACTTCTTCCATGTGGGCAGCTGGGTATGGGTCGTCAAAGATGCTGAATTGGTTCTGGCAGACTAGCTGTTCTGGCGGGATTCCCTGTGATGTTAGTGTTGTACTCTTTGGCGCCCTGGGTTTACGGGGCTTTTTGCTGGTGATTACCTTCCACGGATTGTCCGTCTTGAGAGCCCTGCGTTCGTTAGTTCGAGCGGTGCCGTACTTTTCGAGCCGGATGGGGCATCTTCTGGCGTCTGCTGGGTGATCCTTTTCGGTGACGTGGCTTGCCGTTGAGCAGTTTGCACAGTGCAGGTGGTGAGTGCACAGCTTCCTGTCGATGGCCATGCCGTCGCTTTCCTCTAGTGCGTTGCATTTGCGGCACGTTGGCTCGTTGGTGTGATCTTCTTCCCTGTGGTCGCCTGCGCATAGCCTGCATTTGGTTGGTTCTGGGCACTTATCTGCCCTGTGGTCCCACCCCCAGCAGTTTTTACACTGTTTTACCGGTGGTCTGTCCTGGTACGCTCTCAGTGGGCAGTGGCGTGCGAACGCGGCCAGGGAGTTCTCTTGTAACAGTTTTTTGGCGACCTCTTCGTCGTCGACTGCAAACACGAGGGACGACCTCAGTGTGCCTTCTAGTTCTTCTTGGGTTCGCATCCACCGCGGGGGCGCAACTATAGAGTCACTGGCTTGGGCGTAGGCGAGGTTGCATGCCAGGAGTTCTTCGTGTACTGTTTCCGCGGTGAGGATGGACCTGGGCCCAAGACTGGTCATGGTGTGGGTGTTGACGCCGTCGATTTGAATCTTAAACCATTTTTTGTCTTCTATGACACTTGTGTTGTATCCTTGGTCGATTAGCGGAATGAAGAGCTCTGCGTATTGGAGCAGATCTGCGGCGCGTTGGTCAGCACGCGTTGAGACGATGAGGTTACCTTGGTTATTGTAGGTTGCAGTTACAGCTCTGATGTGCTTGGCCTTGAGGGAGGGTGCGTTGGCGAGGGCGTTGTTGATTGTATTGACTATTACCATTGGGTCTAGGCGGTCTTCGTCCCTAATCCCGTCAGGCAGGAAACGGATGACCGCTCGGCTTGGGTGATGGGCCGATGCTGGGTTGGTGCTCTTCTTGGTTGGTCCCGGGTTTCCCTCAGTTTTCCCTTTGGGTTTGAACGTCGGGCCAGTGGCGTGGCTTGTTGTGTGGCTTGGGTTTGAGGTGGGTTCCGTGTTTCGTGTTTGGGGTCCAGCACCTCGGTTTTCCAGGTTTGCGATTCGTGACTGAGTGTCGGTGGCCAGGGATTCCAAGGCTTTGAGCCGGTCTGAGGTTGCTGTTAGGCTGTTGGCTGTCTCATTCTTCATGTGTTCAATCTTTTCTCCGTTGTTCTGAACATTCTCCATGATCGTCGCCATGTTCTCCATGGTCGTCGTCATGTTCTTGCTGATCTCGTGGATTGCCTTCGCGAGGCCTGCTTGCTGTTCCATGATGACTCTGTATGGCTGGTTGAGGAGCGCGTTTGATAGGCCCGTCATGCATCCTGTGATTTTTTGGTCAGTCCTTGCAATATCCATTTCTCCCCCACTCTCCAATGCCTGTACGAAGAACCCGGCGTCTAAGAGGGAGTTGTATAGGTGATCTAACTTCTCGTCCCTGCTCATCGAGCGATCTGCGAGGTGGCTGAATCTGTCGGCCTGTATGGATTCTTGGTCGATTCCCCTTTGGTCATTTTCGTCTCCGGATGACTCGATGTCTTCGTCCCATGGGACGCGCCGGTTTGGGTCGTTCTGGTCTCCCATGGTCATGTCTACGTCGTTGTAGGACTGCGGGGTTGGGGTGGTCGCGCGTTCTGCGTCCAGCGCCCTTTTCTTGTTTCCTATTAGTACGCTCTTGATTTTCGCCGGGGACGTGTGGGTGACTGATTGCGCCATTCTACCTACCCTTCCGACCGCGTTCTCCAGGAAGGAGGCGGTCGTGCCGGATGGGGTCTGTGGTCGGGTTTGTCGAGCTGTCCGTTGGGGGCGCGTCGCGCCTCCCTCCGGTTGGGTGGGTTTGGTGTACTGGGTTGGGATGGGTTGGGAGTATCTTTGTGAGGCATGTGTGCTTGGGGAATTATGTTTATGGGTTTTTCTATTGCTACTGTCTGTGTTCTCCTCCATACTGCTTCGACTTTTGCACGGCCTGGACCGTGGGAAAGAAGCGTATGTGGAAGTTCTAGATCAAGAAGCGGTGAGACTCGTTTTATTGTCCGCCCTTGTCCGCACTTTACCATTTAGCCGTCCACTCTTTACAAATCCTTTTTTTTTCCTTTCTACTCAGTCATCACGGATATGATACGATTTAACCCAGCGAGGTATGTCATCCTCCTCTTTTTCCGCTCGTCTCGTGTCTTACCCGTCTCCCTCCTCTCTTCCTCCCTTTCTCCCGTTCTTCCTCCTTCCTCTCCTCCCACTACCACCATGTGGCGTCGGTACAACAGGTCTGCGTCACTCGCCATAACCTCCTTTGGCGCCGTAACCAACCTCGCGATAACCATCCATGTTCTCATCGCATGGCGGTCGCTCAAATGGGAGCCAGAGTCCGAGTGGGAGTCCTCTGGCGGTAATTGGCGATTAGATGGTGTCAAGATCCTCTGGGCACTCCTCTTCATCTACTTCACCTCCGCAGCAACAGTCTGCATCGTTGGTCTGCTCGGAATCGTCAAGGTCTCTTCCCCTTCTTTCCTTCTTTTACCACAGTAATTAACGAAACCCCATCAAATGCAGAGTATACCGTCCTATGTCCGGTTCTACCGCGACTACTCCATCGCAGACTTTTCCTTTTGCGCCTTCTCCGCTGCGCTAGCGACGTATGGTGCCTTCAACAGCACTGCACGTGCCGGCGTCTGCGAGGAATTCTCGCACCACCCCGAGCTCATGCGCGATATGCTTGAGATGGGGCTCACCCTCGAAAATTGTGAACGGTGGCTAGAACGCGCCGTCCTTGCCGCTCTTGCTGTTTTGTTCATCGTCATGGTCATCCGAGTACGCCACACACTCTCTTACCCTTTTCTTCCACTAATTTTGTACTACCAGCTGCACTTCCTACTAGCAGTATCAAATTTCTACTCCCACCTCATGCGTCATCACCACGCCAGAACCTCTTCCCGCAGCATAAGTTGTTCCGCCGGATCACTACCGGCCAGCACAACTCAACGCATCTTCCTCCTCCCACAACAACACGAAACACAAGAACCTTCATCAGAAGTCGTCTACGCACCTGTGCCCCTCAACTCCCTACCTAAAGAGATGCAGATGCAGGCGATGGAGGCGTGGGTCCAACAGCAGCCGGAGGACGGGCAGGGGAGCGAGAGGCCAAGACATCATCATCATCACCACCACTCTCACTCGCACCACCACCATCACAGACGCCAGTCTAGGTCAAGCAGCGCGGATACCCTCACGGGGACGATACGCTTGGATATTAAGCCGGATGAGGGCTTGTTGCCGGCTTACGATGGGGAAGATGTGGAGCGGGGGAAGGCGTGAACCTTACTCTTGAGCAGCCCGTCCATCTCACCTCACATTTTGTGTGTGCCGCTTGCCCCTTCCCTCCTTCCAAATCCGTTTCGTTTGCATGTTTTACTACTACCCACGATTTATTTACTTGCATCACCCTTACGCATCCCGCAGTCGCATTGCACCCGTTGATCATCCAAGTCAACCCAGCCAGCCCAGCCATTTCAAATCTGTACCCGTCATCCAGTCATGTACAAACAACCCTCACTCCCTCCCTTCTCAACGAGCACCTTCAATCCGGGCGCGCTACCCCTCATCTTTTTTTTTTTTTGACTTGTGTATCAAGTGTACTCCTCTTACATGCAGTAAATTTTTATTTGATCGATGTTGCGATTGCACTTTATGAATGCTGGAAGGTGGTTGGCGGTGGCGCGTAGATGATGTTGGGGAGGTTGATTGATTCTTATCTGATAACAATCAGCAAGGCCGATTACAGAATTTGGAATCTCTTCAAATGGCAAGTCTCATCACTCTTTGTTAGTGCATAGGTTAGTACACGCGCCTGTCAGGTGTCGCTATCGTTCATTCCGCGCGATAGCTGGGTTCGACTCCCAGACAGAGAGATATATATACATCCATATGAACACTCTTTTTTCTTACTACTAGTGCACATGTTCGTTCACCTTGAAGTTGTTGTGCAGAACATAAATACTTAAATCGTATCATAACGCACACCTCCAATTATAATTCCACCCCGCCTAGGCGCCGTCCCCTGTTTTTTTTTTTTTTAAAAAAATACACGGTCACCGTTTGGACTCGACTCCTCGACTTGGACCGTTGAACTTAACAAACAAAAAATCACGAATACGGCCAGTACAATAGTAAAATTAACCACAAACATAATGATGTGATGTTCTTGTTGCATGAAAGGAAGACGAGTGTTTATCTTACTTGGGCTAAGGCCGATATATGAATAACAGTCTCGAAATGACATTTTTTAGTTTCCAAAGAACCCATTTGCAGAAACCTAATTTGCATAAGCATCGTCGAGAGTAAGTAAGTATCAGTAGCAGAACACCAACATCCTACCCTAATTATCATCCCCTACCCCTTCTTCCTCCTGTATCATACCAACCTCATACTCCCCACAAACATCCCACCGCGAACCAGGCGCGGCAGCCGACACGTATTTCACGAATCGCATCACGCGTTCGTCGCGTAGCACTAGAAGGAGGCGGTTAAACCCCGGTTGGACGGTTAGCAGAGTACCATCCTCTTCTTCCTCTTCCTCACTGCTGTTCACCACTTCCTCGCCGCTCTCACCCGCCTCGTTTTCGTCGTGCCCGTTTTCGTGTCCATTTTCGTAACCGTTCATATCGTGGTCTGAGTCGGGTTTGCGGACAGAGAAAGACGTCGACGAGGAAGCTTCGGGTGTGGGTTCCACGTTCATTTTGGGCTTTTTCTGTCCGCTCGATCGGTACACTGCAGGATCGTCTTCCTCATTATGAGGAGCCATATAACACTGCAAAGAATTATTTAGGCTTTGCACCACAACATCAGAATGAATGAAATAAAACATACCTCCCAACCACCCCACTTTGCGTCCTGCCACCCCCTTGCAACAGGTCTTCGCTCACTCCCTTCCCCATCAACGACACTAGGCGTAAGTCCCAGCACCACATCCAACCTCGCCTCTCTCTCCTCGCTCGTCGCAAGCGTATAATCCAAGCCCGGCCTAAACCTCCTCGCTTCCACAGAATACCTCGACGGCATCAACTTCAGCACAATAGCCAACCACGCGCGGAACGCCGGGCTCGGGAACAGCTCGTCCTGCAAACTGCGCATAAGCTCGTCGGGGGACACGGTCGCCGCGCGCGGAAAGACGACGTTTCTTGGTGCTGCTTCGTCTCGCGGCTGCAGGACGCAATAGCGCCATTTGTGGGGTGGCCCGTGAATGGTCCATGCCCCGTCTGTACCGGCTGTATGTGGTGGGACGAGTGGGCTACGGGAGGGCCCGAGACCGTCTTTGGCGTCTCGTTCGCGGAGGCGGTGGTCCAGTGATTCGGAGAGGGCGTTGGAGAGGAAGGAGTGTAGTTCCAGGGATGACTCTTCGATGAACCGTTCGCCGAGGGCTTTCATTGTTCGGGATTGGAGGTAGACGGGGTTGATGAATTCAGATAGGAAAGAGGTGTGTGCTTCAGAGAGGGTGTTGGTGTCGGGCAGAGTGTCGGCATCGATACTCGGGAAGGTGTTGAATAGTGTGGAGGTTGATGTCTAGCTATGCGTAAGATGATATACTTGCCAAAAGAATAATGCGGTGCTCACCAGCTGCTCGCGTGAGCTCTTCGTTTCCGCAGGTGGTTCTGGAATGTATCCCTCCTCGTCTTCCTGAGCAGCATGGAACCACCCACTAATGCTCAACCGCTCTCTCCCATCCTCGCCTTCACCCCCGACCACCACTTCTTCCACGGAATGAAAGCTTTTCCCTGGCTGCACCTCAAAAAAGATAAACTGGTTCCAACTCGGGGGAATGCTCTTAACGGGTATCGCTTCCGGCTCTGGCTGCCCATCTTCGCCCATCTTGGTGGGATACAGCTCCAGCGTACCTCCCCAATCCTTCTGCCATAATTGGTACCGTGGAAGGGGCATGTAGAGGATATAAGACACGCGTCGTGTGCCGATTACGTCGTCGTGGTTGAGGAGATGGCAGCCGCGAGTGTAAGAGTTCACGGACATGTCTTGTTTCTTTCCAGAGAGTGGCCCGCACCCTGTGACGGAACGAAGGAAGTCGCGGAACTTGGAAGAGTAGAGGGCATCGCGGAGGGCAAGGAGGCTGGGCAGCCGTGATATTTGTTCGGGGGTGAGGTAGTTTAAAGAAGCAAGATCGCCCGTTTGGTTCACCTAAGTTTTTCTTTTTTTTCAGTCCCTGGGAATCGATGTGTGGGGGGCACGAACGGACAGTACCTTGTAGATATCCGTCTCCTTTTCCGTAAAACTCAATTCAGCGACACATTCATCCTTCACCCCGGTCAGAAGCTCATCCTGGAACAGTTTTTCGACGATGCTGTACTTGAAAGGCGTATTGGTGGTGTAGGTTGAGTGTAATCTTGAGATATTATTGTGATCAAAGACTCCTTTCGCAAATTGCGAGGGTTCACTCGTCTCATCATGAGAAGATGGATGAAGTGGTGTCTTATGGCCGTTGGTG
The DNA here is from genome assembly GCF_000143565.1 of Laccaria bicolor S238N-H82. NCBI lineage: Eukaryota > Fungi > Basidiomycota > Agaricomycetes > Agaricales > Hydnangiaceae > Laccaria > Laccaria bicolor. Next base: position 946,658 of record NW_001889875.1, read on the forward strand.
GACGGTGTATGTGATGTTTTTAGTCTTTTGATAAGGTTTTTCGAGTCGTCAGGACTGGGGGAAGGAGATCGTTCGCGGGTTCGAGTCATCGGATGGTTGTCGGCGCGGCGGAGCTCGTTCAACGGGTGGGGGAGAAGAAATTATAGAGACCTGGTTGCCTTTTTGACGTTGAAAAGTGTTTTGGACAAAGTATGCGCCGTGCGATAGGAAGGAGGGTAAATTCTTCGTGCCGGTGCGATTTTATATGTCTGATCGACCGGCGAGACTGCTCTGGAACTTGGTCCTTCCTCCATCATAACTACATACTGCACCGCTCTCACCGAGATGTATATCTTTCTCAATCAAAATCAAAAGGAAATATCCTCTTTGAATGTATGCAAATGGATCCAATCCCGCTGATAGGTCCCGCGGACGACAAGAAGGCTGATTGGCGAACTTTTGCGATTCCCAACGAAGTGGAAATTCCGAAGATAATGGTCTACTTTGGTCTCCGACAACCCAGACCTCTGCTAGCTCCGGTTGGTCAAGGAGGCTATTGGAGACCTCTGGCCCTGCAATCCAGATAAACCTGCTTCAGGCTGGTCTCATTTCATTCTTATGAATTTTCGTATGTTTGCGACAAACGCTTCATCTCATTGAGACATACCTGGCTTCTAGACTCTTTTTTTTTCTCGGGTACTTATCGGGAAACGAAATGCTTGCAATCCTGGCCCAGTTACATCCAACAGCCTCCCAAAATCACAACACAATCACCGATCTGATTGGGGGCGAGAAACCAAAGATGTCAACCTTCAGTGTACTTCTACCAACTTGGCACCGTATTCCGATTGGTTAAGGAGGCTTTTAGACGCTCGACGAACCCAATTGCTTTACGGCGCACCCTGCCATGCATTCCTAATGAATTTGCGAGTTACGTGCATGGCTTTCTGGAGGTTTGGTGTGCCTTACGACATAGGGCCGCATGTCAGACAATCGACCAGACATTTCGACTCTGTTTTTCTTGGTGCACAGCGATCGAAATCCCCGTATTCTGGCCAGTTACATCGGGTCTCTCTTTGCAAGACATTCTCACATATACGTGATGTGCCAAGGGCCACAGTTTCATTGATCATGGGTTATGACTCTTTATCTTAGGTCGCATGTTGTCTCGACCTCGGTATTGGCGGCCCAATCTTCGCGCCGTGTTTCTAATGTGGTGCCTGGCCTGGGTTTCATAACCAAATTTCAAATTTCTCGAAGGCTCAGAATCTTTGTCGTGACTCGTCTGCGCAGGTAGCATACCGGGCACGATGACGGCCCACTATTTCTGCGATCACTAATTAGATGCTCGTCATCACCTCCAGCGAGCCCCTCATTGGTAAAAAATCCTGTCCTTCGCGTCGCCACTCACACGCCGCCCGGTCTGGGCAGGGATTGGATGCTTATTTACCTTGCGGCTACCCTGTGAGATCCACAGATCGTTCCTTGCGCACTCCGATATCGAAGTCTGCCTTGAGGAGCCTTGAGGCCATAGGTGAGAATCATGCCCTGAGCTAAAAATTGCCGTCGACCATTTTTATCGAGCTTTGAATTTCAGACTCAAAATCTAGCGCGACCCAGGCCATCTCTTTCGTGCGGTAAGCAACTGCAATCATCCACTATATCTATTTACAGGGCTTCTGCCGAATAAACGCCTGCGTGCAATTTTACGCCATGACCTGTGTATTCAACCCGCAATATTAATTTGGCAATGAGCGGGAACATGGCCAGTAAACCCGAGGGTATGGATGACACTACGATAACCAAGACCCATCCTCGAGGTGATCGAGTAAATGTGCAAATGGATGGGATGTTGACGACCGGCACTTTTTGAAGTTCTCCTTTGCTGCTTTCTTTTAACTGCAGGTCGCCATCAACACCTAGTGGAAACACGTTGAGCCATAAAAGCTGTACCTGCAGGAGCATCATTTATTAACGCTGACTGGAGAATTAAGGTGACACACCTTGAACAAGGTTGATTGCACCTGAAATACTTTATTGCCGTCGTATAGATACAGTCATCAACCAGTCAATGACACAAACATTTTTATTGACTGGATCACATCCCTCACACATCGGCTTCTCAAAAACTGAATTGTACAAAAGCTGATGAAGTATTTACACTATACAAATTAGTATTTTAAAACTTTTTATCTCGCCTACCTGTTGAGGACTGAATTTTTCGGTCAAAACAGCATCAACACCATTCAATGACACAGTCACAAGTTACTTGATTGGGATATGGCATCAAAAGTTGGTTTAACTTACATCTGAGAAATATTCTCCTCAAGGGACTTATGTTAGTTCACCTGGAGTTCTCAAGTATTGAACAGAGGTCATCCATGCATTTTAGGCTGTCAGCTAAGGCAAGGCGGAGGAAAGATTTTCATTTGACAAGTAAACCCAATTTGGATGCGTCACAAACTCTGTCACATTTGGTAACCCATCTCAGCATTGTTTCACATCTTTTCCTTGCTGACAGTCCCTACAAGCCACTACACTCCTAGATAAATTTTGATTATAGTACCCTATGTATTTTGTATTGGGGGACTGTCAAAATAAATCTCAGTCTTGAAGAGATCGTTGCCAGATCAGGGTAATGGAATTGTCAAAGCCTGATCAAAACTGATGAATAGAGCTTTTAAGGAGTTCAAGAGAGGCTCTTGCTTCAAAAAAAACACAGTCATATTGATATAGTATTCCCTTACAGTGATATAAAATTTCTAAGAGATGTGAGGAAAAATGGGGGAGCAAAACTGTTTTGTGTCATTGACCCAGCTGTGTCATTGACTGGTTGATGACTGTAGTAGTTAGAGTGACGGGTTACATCCATAAACACAGAGTACAATGATTGTGTTGAAGTTATTGGGGTGATGGCAAGGGTTACCGAAAAACCCCAGGCACAATACATATAATCAATACTTTGAAACTTTTTCAGCATTGCATGATTTTTGACTCCCCATTTCCTTAATTTTTGATGTTTTTGACAAATCAATGTAATTTTTTCTCTTCTACATGAATATCTACTTTTTTGTTGTTGTTGTAAATGTATTGTGTTTGCTTTCAGAGGGGTTCAGATGCTCAGGGTTAAAAAATATCAGCATATTGAAACTTGGGTCACATTAGGCGATGTCAATTTGGCAGGTGAATGTCACATTCAAGCTGTTTGCAAGTGAAGTTTGGTCTTTTGCCCTTGCTGATAAGAGCACTTCATCTTGCTATCTAAAAAATCTCATAAAAACTTGAGCATGCCATCTAAATGTACTTGGAAAGTTTTAGAATAAGCAGTCAATGATCTGGAGGGATCTGAGAGGAATATTTTATTACTTTTACTTGTTTGGTGTAATGAAAGCACAAAGTCATGTCCCCAGCAAACAAATCTTTGATTCTATCTTTAAGTTTTTAAAACAATAAATGTCAAACATGAACACACTTTTTTGTGAAAATCTCAAGACCCCAGGGCAAGTGCAAGGTAAGATAATCTACAGTTAAAACTCTCAATGGATTTCAAACACCTTAACAAACATAGTAGGTGCCCAAATGTCATGGTGAAACTGAATCACCTTGGATGACAGGGTGGTTTGATGGGGTTTAAGTTGAGAGTTACACAAGGCTAATAGAGGCACGTGGGACAACTTGCCTGTAAGTCTCCATTTGTGTGCATTTGCTGCCAGGCTTGAGTCACACATCTATCATCCAAGGTGGAGCATTCGCCCTCCAGGGTTCAAGTCTCCAGCATGCTGGTGTTTCACTGCATTGTCAGGGTAGCACATCTCAGATTCGGAACTCAGCATTCCTCTCAGTGACCGCTTCCTCTGCTAGATGAGTAACATTGTGAGCTCAGCATTCCTTGGTCTTAATGCTGCCTCACTTAGTTACTCTGTTACTGCAAGCTCGTCTTGTGCCTTGTTTCTTCCACCCCCACAAACCCTCATCAGCAAATCTCTTTGTTTTATTGTGTAGTTTTTTATAATGTAAATGTACATTAGTAGAGTGCATCTGGCTCTGAAATCCAAAAGGCTCCAGAACTTGTTTCTTCTGGAGCCACTTTTCTCTACAAAATCATGAATTTGTCAAGCATTGATTGGTCAATCTAAAGGCACATAGTTGGTTGTTGATTGTCAGTCTGGAATACAGACACTGAAAATTTGCACATGTGACAAGGCAAATAGCTGTTGTGCCCTTTCATATGTATAAGCAAAGATACAGCTGGAATATCTCCAAAGACAGCAATGAGGTAAGCACAAAGAACAAAGACTTCCAATTTGAGAATATTGAATGCACAAACTCCTCTTGCTAGGCCCAAAGTTCAAGGAGTGCTGGCCAAAGAAAAGAGTCCAGGTCAACTGGTTTTTTTGGCCCAGGAACAACTCCCAGAGAAAGAATGTACTCAATGTGTAACCAAATTCCAGGAATCAAGTCATAATTAAAAATGATGAGCAGTCATGCAGTATTCTTCCACCTTTTCCATGGAGAGAATTCATCTGTGCTCAGGCCCAAAACATGATCTCAGGCATCAGAGAAGCATCAATTTAACTTTTTTCTGTCAATTTCAACATGTTGTTTTCAGAGATTGTGATACCTAGTCCCATCAGTTGTTTTTCCAGATATGTGTTGGTGCTGAGCATAATATTGCCCTGCTTCTGCAAGCTTCTTGTTTCCTGCAAAGATGATGATTCAGAAAATCAAAGGGGTGTGGGTGAACTGTTTGCGAGGTTTGCCTGCAGAATTGAACCACGACTCCTTACGATAAGGACAGGTGTCAAGGTCTTGATGTGGCAATGGATGGCTAACTATTCCAGAGAATTACATAAACCTCAAGGACAATGTGAGCAAGCATAATCCAACAGCATCTCAGAAGAAAAGGGTGGACACATTCTTGTAGCCAAACAGAAAGTGAAGCAAACTACTTGCCATCAGAAATTAAAAAGGATTGAGCAAGAGCTTGATGTGGAGGATGCACAGGATGCAATGGATGATGGAGAGGTTGGAGAGGTTGAAAATTGATGGATTTTGTCAACATTAGCATTGTGGGCATGTCTGTGAATGTTTTAGTGGGAGGCCATATCTCCCACAGGCTCATTACTTACCTAAATATTTTGGGTGCCAGCCTGGCATTGTTCATTCTATCACCTGGCTTTAGTACAACTTACATTAAATGCTTAGAACATCAATGCAGAAGATATCCTGTTTAATTTAGGCAATGTTTAAACATACCCTGAAAACTGATGACACTCAACTTAATATAGGTTGATAATACACTAGTAATAGGTTGACAGTACACTAGAAATGGGTAACAAAAATTGAAAAGAGGGATCACCAATCTGAATTTGATGAAAATCAACCAAACAACCTGTCAAGTTTTATCCACATCAAGTTGAAAAAGTAGGTTGAATTTCGACCATTATTACCTACATCACCTACTTTGAGAAGACTACAGAACCTCTGTCTCACACTTTCAGAGCCACTCAAAGCAATGCTACTCTACTCTGAAGCATTTTGTTTTTGTTTTGTTTTGTGTTTTGCATTTCGCTGACACATCTACCACATTGCAGGTGCATCATTGTGCACCTGAGGGTTCAGCAAAGGTGCAGAAGTGGGTTGCAGCAAAGGTAACTTGCAAACAGACAAGGAACTCAGAGTTGGGAACAACACCAGAGGAGGTATGGCACCAGAGTTGGCCATGATATCAGAGTTGGTTGGGTTGGTGAAAAGAGATATGTGCATAGCAGGATGAGTTCTAGGCGGAATGAGCCAAAATTAATCCATTGAATCCTCTTCCAGCCACCACATCTTGTCCTCTGAATGTGATTTACCAATGCCAGTTTCCACAATTCTTCACACCATATATGTCATGTTATCTGAAGCATGCTGCACCATTACTAAAATCCCTGCTAAATCAGTCCTGTGCTTCTATGGTAAACATTACATTGAAAATAGTTACCTGGCTCTATCTGTAATCATCAGGTGATCTTTTCCAAAATATCATGAAGAGTACAAGCATTTTGATACCTATTCAGGTCAAAATTTCTGGAGAGACTGCTAAAAGAGGAGCTGGAGCTATCTGGAGCATTGTGGTCACTCCACCAAGACAGGTTCAGGTATGCCAGGCTATCAGACATTGGCATAATGAAGTTGGGACTAAACTGAAAGCATTTTTCATGTCCAATTAGTGTTTGAAAGTCCAGCTTTTTGAATTTTTGGTCAATTTTGCCACTACCATGTTGTAGTTAAAATTCCCCCCACAATTAGGGTGCCCAAAAGGGAAATTTTTCTGGTTCTAAGACCAGAAAAAGACTGGACTGACCCTGAAATTTTGTGTTCCCACACCCTAATTGTGATTGGGAATTTTTACAGCAACGTTCTAGCTCAAAAAAAGGGTCAAAAAGCCAAAAAACTGGACTTTCAAACACTATGTCCAATGGTGTCCCATTTGAAACTTGTGGTGGTGTTCTCTATTTTATTTTTCACACCAGCTCAGCTTTGCCATGGATCAAAACTCCTGTCTTCATCTACAATTCCATCAAGGTCTCAACACAGAAGTGCATAACCAAGAAGACAGAGTGGCATGCTTTCTACACCCAGTTAGAGCAGCTGCATCACATGGTCTATGTTCTTGTCAGCCTCCTGGACTTGGTTGACTTTATCCAGGAGAATCTTCAAAAACAATATGTTGTAAATGATTTACATAAGCATCTCTTTAGAAAGATAATTTCAGAATAACTTAATTGCAAATGCAGATGGTACTTCCTCACTTGGTGATGCTAATGCAGATGGCAGCAAGTCTGATAGAGCTGATATGCTTTCTGACATTGGCAGTGATGACCAGAACCTGCCAGCCAGATTTTAATGTGTTACTTCAGAGCTATTGTGGCCTGAAATCAAGTCTATGCATGGCTGGACTCTTCTAAAGTTTTTAGATCACCAAAAGGAGTGATCTCCTTAAACATCATCAAGGTTTAGGTTCCAAAGCAGGCAGTCACTCCAATCAGGGCTCTGCTTGATGAGTTTCTAGGGATGTACAATGGTGACCCAACTATGAAAAGAGCATCAAGAATTTGGAAAAGAAGGGTAACAAATTTACCAGTACAGTACACACAGAGGCCATTTTAATGGCACTTATCAAAGAGTGCTCTAAAGCACAGACTACCTTACCACAAAAGCTTGTTCTTATCCTCACAGTCAATGTGAATCACAGCTTCTGCTGTTAAAGTAGATGAAAGAAGAGGACTCTGTTGGCAGAGGGCATTCACATTTACCAGAACTGCATCATTAACTAATTGAGCCTAACAATACATCAGCTTAGGAACAGATGGTTTGTTCAAGTCATTGACTCACTTAGGAATCTGACTCCATTGTAAAAGGTAGCATTTTTAAATGTCAGGATGCATCGTCCTCACCCATTGAACATTCATATTCACAGAGATGATTCAACATCTTACTATATTCTACTGTACACATGACATGCTACAGTCATAATCAAGGGCAAGACCAATGTTGTTTCCCGTCAATCACTTTCCCTCGTGTTAAACTACATACATTGTGCTACTGCCTCCCCTCCTCACGCTCATATGGCTTGTTCCCCAGCTCAAGCAAGAACTGCAATAATGGATGAATGGGTGGTCATCCCTGTAACCCTGAGCACATGGTCAGACCACCACCCAATTCACACCCAAGATGCCACTGAGGGAGTATGTGGTGCACCCAGCTGCCCACCCCCATCAAATACATCCTCCCTACCTACCCACAGGTCACATCAGCACATGGTTAGGCCACAGCTAAACCAGACACTGTCCTTCCTCCCTGCCCTCCTGTTTAGAACTTGACATTTTTGTATGCATCTTATGACTGGTAATGAATGGACACCTTTGGTTTGCACCCCCCTCCCTACTCCTTACCCTGCCCTTTCTAGACTTGAGTCAAGATAAATAGCAGTGGCCTGGTCAGTCAGGGATCCAGGAATGGGATCATGATTGTGGGTTCTGCTCAGTTAGTGTTTGGAAGTTATGTTAGTTAACTGGAAAATAACTGAGACTGGACCAGACCTAACCACAAAATTAACCTAACTGCAGTTAGGGTCAATCCATTTCAAAAGTAAAATAACCAGTTATTATGCAGTTAACTAACCATTAAAAAACTGGTTATAACCGGTTATAACTGGCCCTGATATACCCCTTCAAAATGCATCTAGGAACATGAAAAACACTTAAAATTTGACTGAGTTATTGAAAATATCGGCCAAAATAGTAGATTTTCAAGAATATTATCATAACATTGTCAATTCTTCACCAAATTTAGCGTTCTTGGGCTTGTTTTAAAGCTATGATGCATGGCAATAATGTTTACTGCAAAAAATATGAGAAATATATGCTGTTTTAATCAATTTTCTATTTTTTCAGTCCTAACTGGTTAGTAACTGCAACTAACTGGTTTTGGTCGGTTATCTTTGGTCCAGTTAGGTTATTTTGGGTCTGGGAATGAACCCTAACCGGTCTCAGTCTCGGTTAGAGCCCCTGGGCACCCAATAACTTAACCTAACCAGACTTTCAAACACTATGCTCAGTTATTGAAGTCAGGAGTCATAGTCAGTTTTTGTGGTCAGACAGGTAAGTTGTGTGCTGCATTTACATTCAATTGCTGAGCGACTTTTGTTTTTGTATTGAACTTTGGCTTATCATGGTCAGGTGGGTCAGTAATTTTCATCTTGATATGATAGACCCCATATTTCTTGTGTAGTTTGTGGAAGGTCACTTGCCAAGACAGACAAGCCTACATTGCTCTAAGTCATGTGAGACTACCATTTACAGAAAGTCAGTGATTACCAACACATCATGTGTGTCATAGTGGGGGAGAGGCCACTTCCATGACACCATGCACTTGGTATAGAGAGTGGCAAGGTGTTGAGATTTAAAGGTTGTACAAAGAGTTATTATAAGGGCATCACCGTGCTTTGCTTTTTTTTGAGTGCCTTTTTTGGTATGAGCATCTTTTTTCTTTATCCATTGACCTTTCCCTGCCATTAATCTTTTCCCAACCACCTTCCTCCCTCCCAACAAAAAGCCAAAACAACTCATTCTTCTTCTACATGAAACAGAGTCTAGAATGCAACAGATGGTGGATGTACAACAAAACCGGAAACCTCTTCCTTGAGTACCTCATCTGTCCAGAGGGAGGGTTCACACATCTCATTACAGAGTCCAACTTCAATACAGATATGAAAAGAGGATCAGAGTGGAAGCTCATGGGAGTAATAAGTGGGTTTGAGAAGTGGTCTGTGGACCGGGAGTTGCTCACTGGTAAAGGAAAAGGTGGGAGGAAGGGAGACTTGTTAAGGAGACCCTGGGGTGTCCTGAAGATGGTACAGGTTGAGAAGTTGTGGGTGTATGAGTGGGTTGGTTGGGCTGGTCTTGATGTGGTTGTAGTTGTAGTGTAGTAACTATGCAGAAGACCATTTGTCTATGTTTGATGATAAAGGTGGACAACCACATATATATGTACTAAAGAATAAATACAGAGTACTGTGCAAGATCCAAAGAGTGGAATGATGAATAACTAGGAAAATTACACTTCAAGTGTGATAAAAACAAGAGAAGAAGTATTGTTGAGCTCATGAGAAAAGAAAAAGATGCTATAATTTGTGGAGGTCAGTACAAACTGTACAATCCAGTGTTGCATCCCACTTCTTCACTTCATCAGCTGATGGCAGGTCTTTTCTGTCTTTCATCCTCTTGAAGAAGAATTCATTCCATTTGTGTTCAAAGTATTCAAAGGGGTCACCAATATTGCTGAGAAAGGTGATAATCTAGATGAGATTGAGTATGGCGCAAATGGCAGCCAGGCCACCGAGGATGCCCAGGAAGACTTTTTGCAATATATGCTGGTTGGTTACCACTTTGAAATGGTAAAGTGTGATCATGATGAAGGTAAGCCCCATTGAACTAACATAAAATTAGTTCAAGAACAACTTCAAATTTTCATAAAATTGACTTATGCAATGGCTTGTATTTGTGAGGCAACCAGAGACAGAAAAATACATCCTTTCAGGCTACCATTCCACCCATTCCACCTGCCATCCTCAGGCTCCTACAGATTAGTAACCATTGAAGTCAGCACAACGAAAAGTTATGTGGTCCAATTACTCACTGACACTTTTGTAAAGACCTTGGTCAGTATGAGAGCACAATGGATGCTGTCATCCAATGTTTCATATGATACTAGGTAGATGACCAAGCTAAGTAATGCTGAGAACAGTATGATCGTTGCTAGGGCCAAAAACTGAATGATATCCCCAGTTTTTGTCAGAGTCAATAGGACAGCGGATGCTCTGCATTGACAGAAATATAATTAATCCATGAAACAGTGAAAAACAAATTGCAAACACATACCCTATCATGATGCCTGATATGGGGATCATGAACTGAACTTGATGTGCCATTGAGCCACAAAACTGCAGCCATGCCCTCTTCACATAGTCAGGGAAGCCTGTGTCATACTGGCAGCTGGATGTGGGGAACCTCCAGGTGTTGAGGGAGATGTGGAATGTGAAGCTACCTTTGAGTTCTTCATTGGCCATATGGGCTTGTCTGATTCCATCTACTGCCTCTAAGAGCCCAACAATCTTGGGTTGCTCTTTCTCAACCACAGCCACGAGAGCGACAAGCTGGTGGTAGATGGTGGATATGATGGTGGAGTATGGGGGAAATAGTAAAAAGGTCAACCAGCTTATGCTGTTAATTACTTTTTTTTTTTTTTTTTTTTTTTTCCATCATGTTTTTTTTCAACATTGAGTCATGCTTGACAGTTGCTACACAACTTTTTGGAGTTTTTCTTCTTCTTGGCCATGAGGCACTTGAACATGATGCGCAGAGAGGGGACAGGAGGAAAATTGGGCACAACAGATGGAGGTCTTAGTCATGCCCCATTGATTCCTGCCAGATTCCAGTCATTCCTGTGGATTCCAGTGGAATTTACCAGCCAAATTTTCAGAACCTCATTATTCTGGTATTTACACTGGAACAGTCCTTGGAATGCACAGGAATGGAATGGCACTGGAATGAAGTGACTGGAATGAACACTAAAAATTCCGAAATATGGCAAGTTTTACATTTCCAGATGAAAAATACCAATAAAATAGGGGCAGTGTAGTGGTGTTGTTAGGTTACTGTTTACATGGTCTGTGCACATTTCCAAATATGGTAAGTACTGCAAATATAGCCAGAAAATCAGGAAAATCAGAGAAAAAGAAAGAAATATAATGTACACTGTTGATGACAATTTTAAGTAGTGTTTACATGGTCTGTGCACATTTCCAAATATGGTAGTTCATGCAAATATAGCCAAAAAAAAAAGAGAAAAAAAAGGAGAAACATAATGTATGCCATTGATGACAATTGTAGAGTAGTATTTACATGGTCTGTGCACATTTCTAAATATAGTAATTAGTGAAAGTATAGCCAGAAAAACAGAAAAACAGTATAGACTACTGTTGACAATGTTGGGGTACTGTTTATGGGGTCTGTGCACATTTTCAAATAGCTGTTGTCAGGTTCAGGGTACATATCCAAAAAAGGAAATTTGAGAAAAGAAACAAGATAATGATGATTCTGCATGTCAGTGTTCATTCAACAGGATATCAGGATGATGGTCACATGACCAATTACCAAAAATAGCCAAAATAAAAGTTGTAGCTCTACACTGTAGCTTCCTGAATCTGTTTGAAGTATGTTCTAAAGTGCTCCCATTGTGGAGATATGAGGTAAACGAATTTCTGATCACCGACTTTTTTTGACCTTTTTGCATTTTTCTCCATGAAAACAATACCAAACAAGATGATTTCAACACATTTAGAAAGGTGAGAGAAGGGGCTACAATTATTATATTGTGGGGAAATTGGCTCAAAAAGGAAAGTGCATACTCTAAAAAGGACAATAACACTGACAGCTGACAAAAGTTAGTTTATACACACACATTTGTATTTACAACACTTATACAGGTCCCTTCTGTCAGAATCCTATGGAATCCAGGCCCATTCCAGAGGAAATATCCTTTTTAGTTCATTCCTGTGGATTCCAGTGGAATGGCTCCATTCCTGCAGCAATCAATGGGGCAAGGCAAAGTACTGCAACAGATGAGTCATTGATGAGGGATAGAGAACCTTCAGATTTCAAAATCTAACAATAGGATGATTTTTGATCAAGTATTTCTGAGTCCCTGGTCATATCTTTATTTCTACTTCTAAGTAGGTTCAAATTATGTACACACCCTTCTCCCACTGAGCCTCAAAACACATTGGACTAGGTTTTGGGGAGGTCAATTGTGTTGGAAAAACAAGGTTTAAATTTTTACAAAAGCTCAGCGCTCAGTGCTCAGATTTCATCTTCTTACTACATAACCAATGGTCCCTTTGTGTTGCTTCTTTCTTGTAGCACATTTCCACAGGGTTTCCAGTTTGGTGAGCACTCAGTACCAAATCAGTACTCAGTACTCAGCCATCACAAAGACTGACATTGTTTGATTTAGGAGTGTTAGTTTGGGAACCTGATGAGCACCCCAGGCATGACAGTTCAAACTGGCAAATTACCTTTAAGGCCCATTTTTTTGATGTATGAAATAGGCCTACAAGGTGGATTAGAAGCGCAAACCCACACTCAAATCCAAATCTGGAAGTGGATTGTGGAAGATCTTTGAATGGTATAAGCAGTAACCATGGCTCATTGACACTTATGGTGTCACCGGTGCTGCCTATATTGTTTGAATGGTTGTTGCAGTACTTTACCATCCCCCACATAATCCACATGGACTCCACTGGATTCCACTGGATTCCACTGGATTCCACTGGACTTCACTACATACTGGCAATATCCACAAAACTGGACTCCCAGCACAAAACTGGACTCCACTGGACTGCAAGCACAAATCTGGACTGGACTGGACTGGACTGGACTGCAAATTACAAAACTGGATTCCACTGGACTCTCCCAACACAAAACTGGACTGGACTGGACTGCCACAGACCTAAGTTAATCCAGAATTCCTGAACTTAGACTTCAAAACAAAAAATAAAATTGAAGTATATTTATTAATTAAATTAATTAATTATACTAAATTCTATGTTACAGAGAGGGGGGGGGGGAGGAGGAAGGGAAAGGGAAAGAGAGGGGGGGAGGGAAAGGGAGGGGGAAGAGAGGAATAGAGGGGGGAGGGAGCAAGGAAGGGGGAAGGAAAGGGAGGGGGGGAGAGAGGAGCAAGGAAAGGGGGAGGGGGAAAGGGGGGGAGGGAGTGAAGGGGGGAGAGAGTGGAGGGGAGTGGGAGTGGTGAAGAGAGGAGGTAGTGATAGGGGGAGAGAGTGGAGGGGAAGGGTGGTGCTGCTGGGCCCTCGTCGCCGTTCCGCGCTGGCGTCGGCGGTGGTGGGCGCTCGTCGTTTTTCGTGGGCGTGTCGTTTTCCGGGTGTGGTGGGGGTGGGGTTTTCGTGGGCGCTCGTTCGTTGTTGTCGCGTGTCGTCGTTGTCGTCGCGTGTCGTCGTTGTCGTCGCGTGTCGTCGTGTCGTCGTCGTCGTGTGTCGTCGACCCCACGTGTAGTCGTCGTCGCGTGTCGTCGTCGTCGTCGTGTGTCGTCGTCCCCGCGTGTAGTCGTCGACGTGTGTCGTCGTCGTCGCGTGTCGTCGTCGTGTGTCGTCGTGTGTCGTCGTCCCCGCGTGTAGTCGTCGTCGTCGTCCTCGCGTGTCGTCGTCGTCCGCGTGTGTCGTCATCGTTGTCGCGTGCCGCTGGTGCCTGTCGTGGTGAGAACGGGGCATTGGGGTGGTGGGGCATACATACCGTTGGCCCATGACGTGGCAACGTCATGGGCGCCGTCCCTCGTTCTTGGCCTGTCCTTCCACGTTGGCGTGGGCGTCGTTGGCGTGGGCATGAGCGTCGTTGGCGTGGGCGCGGGCGTCGTTGGCGTGGGCGGCGTTGGCGTTGGCGGCGTTGGAGGGGAGTGGTGAAGGGTGGTGGTGGTGGTGGAAGGGAATGGGATGGTCACGGAAGTGTGACCATGCTGCAAATAGAAAATGTGACGATATGGCACGCCCTCAAATAAGTCACGTGACCTCACCCCGCAGACTGAACAAAATCATGAATCCTTATTGCAGCTATCACTGACCCACACTATATTTAAATTATAACCCTTCCATTCATTGATCAATAAAATTGTAAGTATGGCTTGTATATTGTATAGTCTATTTTCGCTTTTTTAGTTATATTCATATATAATAATAATAATATACTGGAATGACTGGAATCCACTGGACTCCACTGGACTCTGACTGGACTCATAGTCCACTGGACTGGGACTGGACTCAGGAAAGTGGCTGGCAGTCCAGTGGGAGTCCAGTGGACTGGACTGGACTGGACTCCAGTGGACTGGGCATTCTGCCAGCCAATCTGGCCTGGTAAGAGGGCCACTGGAATCCACTGGAGTCCACTGGAGTCCACTGGAGTCCATATGGATTACGTGGGGGAGGGTAAAGACCTCGGTTGTTGACCCATTGCCAGTTGGAACACACTGTCCATGTATGAGTTCAGGTCATTTGTTTTCTCACTGTCTGCTGCCAGATATCCATAAAACAAAATGTATTTGATATATCAAGTTGTTTGTTGGTCTCAAAAGTAAGAGTGCATGCCAAAATTTCACTGACAGAGAGATGTTTAATCAGTTGGTTTAGTCTTAGATTTTTGATTGGTGGAAAGTGCAACATCCATTCATAATGGTTTAGGGAAGTATGAGTGATGTGTTGGGCTTGTTCATTGACAGCAAAAGTCTTGGCTGCTTTGAAAAGTGCGGGCATGCTCTTGCTAAACAATTCAGTGATGATGCACTGAACAAGTTGAAGTGTTAGGGTAACCTCCAAAAGTTTTGAAGTGGTGTCTTTAATGGGCTCAGAGGCCATGACCCCAGACCAAAGCCAATGATTCCTTCCCCTTGGGTGCCATTCCACATGGACCCAAATGTTTGTGCAGTGAAAGGGTACATTTTGCCCCATGGCTGCAAGAAGCTCTGCTCCAATTGGCCTTATAATGAATAGATACAGCACCAGAAAGTGTGTTACATCTCGGAGAAAGGCAAAGAAGTGAACACTGTTGTTGTTTTGATGCAAGGCTTTGGTTGGATTGTTAAAGGCAATTGTCCTCAGCTTTGCTTGCATTATATTTAAAAAGATTCAAGGTCATACTGACTCCAGATACTGCAAAGTATAAAACCAAATTTATTTGGCATTTTTTTACCTGTTGTAAATTGAAAACCGGCTCTGCTCCATGGGGTTTGAGTTTTTGGCTCGAGGAAGCAGCCAGGCCTGCACAAAGCTCGGGGCCTAGGCCTAATTTGAATAACAAAAATAAGGGTAAAACAAGTCTAAATGACAATAAAGAGTCTATCATTTCTCTAGAACAGAAAAACAGAATAAAGTACAGGGGGGCAACATGATATTTTAGCTGTGAAGTCAGGAAGGCTCAAAAGGCTCGGTAGTACCAGTAACTGCAGTAACCATACCGTACCATACCATATTTGGTAAAACAATGGTTTTTTTACTGGTTGTTACTGGTTGCTACCATGCTAGTCCCTATCACCACACCTAGGTCTCATGGCACACCATCATGTGGCTATCACCAGCAGGCATTCTTGTGAGGAAACCCCCTAACTCTGCAAGACTAACCCCATTTGACCTTAGTTCTTTCTTGAAGCAGAGGCCTCACACCCCCTAAGATTTTCGTTCAAGCCTAATTTGTAGATGTGTGGAATAACCCAACCCTTTGGCATATTGGTGTTTGTTGATCAGCAAGGGGACTGGTTTACCAGCCTCAACTCCATGATTTTCACACATCATTTGTTAGCCACTATGGCCCATCCCAAGCCTTCCAATCTGCTTCTTCACCATATCTTCTTTTTTTGATTTCCCAGTAGCAACCTGAGGTTGTCCTGAGGTGCACTGAGGTTGTCCTGGGGTGGCCTGGGCTGTTTTTAGAGAGCCCTGAAGCAGAGCCTGGAGTCCACTCAATAGACAAACATAGTAGTATCAATAATTATTGAAGATGTATTTGAGACATATGGATAGAAGTATATTAACAATTACTAAGTAGAAACTACTTCAGATAGATAAGGATGGGGGAAGACAGGGTCTCACCCATCATTGTTGTTGTGTCATAGTTGTGCCGCCCTTGGTTGACAGTCCCCCAACCACCATACCACTCAAAACCCTCTCACACTGCTCAAAGCCACAGGTGATGTCGCAGTATTGATGGGACTGTGAACCCGAATGTTGGGGAAGTTCTGGGCATGAAAGTAGGTCAAGCCCTCATGAACAATGACTGCACTGACTTACCAGCAAGTCAAGACCCCACAGTGTCATTGCAAGTGACACACTGTCCTGCTGCCTGCCCATTGTCACACTGTGTCCAATGGTAATGCCATGTTCTTGCCCTCACCATTTTGTACACTATCCAAACCATGAAGTAGTGTCATTTTGGACTCCCTACTCACAAATGTAGGCCATCCCTCTCCTGTGAACATTGATTCATTGGCATAGAAGTTGGTTCTTGCAGTCTAGGGGGGTTCAGTGAGTTGTTTGGAAAGCTACATGACAGTCTTATTTTGATCATGATAATTCATATACAATAAGGAATGTTCTTTTTATTAAAATCTAGTATACTAGTAGTTTCAGGTTATTTCAGGACAGTTCAGGTTGCCCTTGGGTTGCCCCAGGACATCCTGTGATTAGTGTTTGGACGTCTGGTCTTGTGACTGGAAAAAGACTGTAACCAGACTGGACCAAGACTGCAAAAAACTGGACCTGTGGTCCGGTTTTTTTATTTTTGAGAACTAAAGACCGCAAAAAACTGGTCTAAATGGACCGGTCTTAACCGGTTAGGACTGGTTTTTTGTAGCCTACTAAATACCCTTCAAAACGCACCCAAGCACGTATTAATTGGTTCAGAATTGACAAAGATATAAATAAAAATGTAAAATTTTGTTAAAAATAGTAGATGTACAAGACCTTTTTTATAGAAACACCAATTCTTAACGGAATTTAACGTCCTTGGGCTCTTTTTAAAGCTACAAAACACGTTAACAAACTTACCAATTCATAATTTTAAAATATTGGCCAAAGAACCAGTCTTAACCGGTTAAAACCAAAGAAGACCAAGACCAGTCTATAGACCACAAAAAGACTGCAGACTGCAGTTTTTTGTGGTCTGGTTCAGTCTTTTGACTTCTGGGAAAAATGCAGACCAGTTACGGTTATGGTTAAAGCCCAGGGGCATCAAAAAACCGGACTAGACTGGACTTTTAAACACTATCTGTGATGCCTTGTGACACCCTGGGAAAAAGCTTACAAACATGTTTGTCCCAGGAAAGAAAGTGATTTTCCTGATGGTTGGAATACTCTAAAAATATCTTTTGAAGGTTTCTTATTTTTTTTCTCTTCTCTAGCAAGAAATATGTAATACATCTTCAAAGATTGTTTTTGATGAATGAAGGTCAAATATTGATATGATATATTAAGAACATGTTGAATCCATTCAGATAAGTATTTAAACATTTCAAATTGACCCTATATTTTTCAAGTAAGTTTCTATATGTTTTTAACATGTTTCATAAGTATTTGGTCTTCATTCATTGAAAACAATCTTTGTAGATGTATTACATGATTCTTACTAGAAAACAGAAAAAAAATAAGGAACTTTCAAAAGATATTTTTAGAGTATATCAGCACAAATTATCTTGTCATGTGTCCAGTGTAATGACATTGTTGTCAATTGAGGCACTAAGAATGGCACCAACAAGTTCTGTGTCAGCACCCTGTGCAGCTGCCTTCCAAATCCTGGTATTTCATTGAAATGGGGTAATAAAAGTCAACCGCATTTGAACGATCCATTTTTGGAACTTTTTAAATGCTCTGTAAAACTGTCAAAAATCTCTCAGGGTTAAAGTAAAGCATGCTTATGCAGAGAGTAGAGCAGCTTCATCACCTGAATCATTGAGGGTGACATCTAAATTGCTTTTATGATCAAGTAGACCAACTGAAATATAAACACATAGGTTATGAAGCTTTTATTTTGAACAAAAATGTTCTACCATTGTGATGTCTTTCAGCATTTCTTCATCATCACCAAAGCTGTCATCTTCACCTCCATCTTCATCTTCATCATCATCACCTTCATCTTAATCTTTATCTTCATCTTCACATCCATCTCTGTCTTTGTCTTCATCACTGTCTTCCTTATCATTCTTATTGACAACGTCAAATTTTTGCTGTGCATAGATATCAGTGTCAAGAGGATGAGCCTGAATAACTGTAATTAATGATTGAATTATGTTTCAAACAGCAGGCACTGTACTAAAAACTCACTCTCAGAAATGGTCTCCTTGGTAAATGGTTTGTATTCACTCAACTGGTAAGCCTCCATTTGAACTTGATGGAGATAGATCACTTGGAAGCAAAACTGCATTTTGCAGCAGAGAGACTTGACAAACAATGCAGTTTTGAACCCATTTCTAGTGATTGAGGCAAGAAAGAGAAACTGCTCCATGTGGCACTGAAAGTCAGCATCACAAAGTGTTTCTGGGAATGCTGGCACTTTGAGAAGCTTGTAGAGCATGCATGGAAGGAAGTCATGCCTAGGAAGTTTCCCTTTTATCACTAGCAGAAATTTGTACTTTCTTCAATCTGGGGTCCATTTCTGACTAGCAGTAGTTTTGTGGCTAACTAGTCAGAGGGTTTCTTGGAAGAGCGAAGCCCAACCAGCCTCACGAGCATGGACACCACTTTCATGAGGGGAGTGCAATAACAGATGATATTCACATCTTTGATAACATGAAAAACAGCAAAATTTGCCTTGTCTCTGCAAATATGTGTCAGATGTGGGCAGCAAAGATTTAAAAGAATTACTTACTTTGGGTGAAATGATGTCTTGAATGACCCATGAAGGGATTAGATGAAAAGCTGGGCATTTCAGAGATATTCCTTGAGCTCCTTGTGCACCGCGAACAGTCCCTCTTCAATATATCTATTGGGAGAGTCTAGTTGTTTTCCTTGGATTAGCTGTTTTGAGGGTGGTGAAACAAGTTTTTTGAGGGTGTTAGGAGAGACACCACATAGGAATGCACGATGTTCAGGCCATTTGAACTCTCGAAACTATGTTGAGTGTAAAGGGGCCTCTTCAATTTTTGTTGAGAATGATGGCACAAGATTTCGATTAAGCATGCTAAGTGGTGGGGATTAATTTACAAGTTTGAAAATGTGAA
>NW_001889875.1:966003-1014976 GCF_000143565.1 Laccaria bicolor S238N-H82
TTTTCGACACGAACGGAACCCCACAACCACACCACCACCACCTTCCGCCACCACCCACGAACGATGAGCGCCCACGGACAACGAGCGCCCACGGACAACGACGGTCCCCCCACCCACGGACGAATGACAAACGCCCACAGACAACGACCACCCACGAGCGCACACGGACGACAACGAGCCCCCCATGCACGACGGCCCCCCATGCATGACGACGCCCCATGCACGGACGACGATGCCCACGAACGGACGACGATGCCCACACACGATGACGATGCCCACGCATGGACGACGCCGACGACCCCCCACCCACGAACGACGAGCGCCCGCGGACACAGCACTGCCGACGAACGGCAAACGAGGCTGCCACCGACGAGCGGCAATGAGTGCCCACCCCCAGTATGTCCCCCCTCCATTTCTATCCTTCCTTCCTGTCTGTCCCCTCCCTATCTGTCCTTCCTCCCTCTCTGTCCCCCCCCTATCTGTCCTTCCTCCCTATCTGTCCCCCCTCCCTATCTGTCCTTCCTCCCTCTCTGTCCCCCCTCCCTGTCTGTCCCCATTTCTGTCTGTCCCCCCTTCCTCTCCACTCCCTTCCTCTCTATCTCCTGCTCTGTTCTCCCTTTCCTGTCCTCCTTCCCACCCCTGTCTGTACCCCCCTTCCTGTTTGTCCCTCCTTCCCCCCTCCCTTTAGTATACTTGTAAAGTAATTTTCATGTCATTTAAAATAGAATAAAATTCTACTATGTATTGATATCTAAATGCTTTAAGGATGGAAATAGAGTTAAGTTCATTAGGGAAGTTAGAGGAAGTGTTTAAACATGTCACAGATGGTTAAATGTCATGTAGTCCTCAGGAATCCTGAGGACTTGACAGAATTTTTCTCCTAAAACTCAAATTTGCCAAAATTATGGTGTAGTCCTGCAGGAATCCTCAGGAATCCTCAGGAATCCTCAGGAATCCTGAGAGTCCTGCAGGAATCAGTGGGGGACTGATAAGTACTGTGAGATGGATGGACTTCAGATTTTGAACACTACTGATGGAGGTAGTGAATGAGTAGTTTGATACTTCAAACAACTTAGATTAATGTCAACAGTGATCAAAATACTCCTGCCTGAGCTCATGCTGGACAAATCTCACTAACAATCTAGATAACTTCATGATGTTAGATTACATGCTGAAAAGCATAATGATTCATTTAAAGTACATCATATGTTTTACAACTAAAGTCAATCATGTAGAACTTTTCTCTCTATTTTACAGTGTTCTGCAAAATTTATGACAGTTGACCAAAAAAATTACATTACATCATTCTTTGAATGAGAAATATTTGAGGATTTTGTTGTGTAAGAATGCTTGGTCTCTCTTTTAATGCATATCTACTTAGGTTCCTCTCCATGATTGTCCTGTGTTCATAGCTCTTGCTCTAATTTGGTAATCTGTTGTATTACCAGCAATGCCACAATTGAAATTGAGTTTTCAGATGAAAATAAGGAAACTGAGCTCATTGATGATGATGAGGTTTCTAACTCCTCAGCATTGTCCAGCTCATTAGACATCAAAAACAACAATAAGTAATTTATTTAGAAACCAGTCTGCACAATGGTTTATCAAAGCAGTTATGTAGGTGAGGTTGTCAAAGTGTAGCTTCCAAGATCTGCCATAAGTTGTTGATTTGGATGTTCAATGTTTGCAGTCTCCTAATACCATTGCAAGGTACAAAAGAACATTGATTGTGATATATCAAAGCAGTCCAGGATTTCATCAAGTTTCATCAAGTTATTTTTATTGATCCTAATTGCCACATACTTAACAGCAGAACTAATGAAGTGAAGTACCATTGAGGATGTGATGGAGGGTAGAGAATACAATATACAAATGTATAAAATTTGGGTTAAGTCCAAACATGATGTAATGTTTTTTTTTTTTTTCAACTGACATGAATTTGGCACACTGCTGAAATCTTACAGTGTCCAGTAATAAAGCTTTAGACCCCATTTGGAAACCTAGTTACGATCTGGTTAGACTAGGTTAGGTTAAGGTTGTCACTAGTTTTGGTTGGTTAGTCACAGTAGCCATGATAGTTGCAGCCACAGTTTCAATCTTTTAGTGAATGGTGTTGATACTCATCCAAGTGATTGCTTGCTATGGCTTAGACCTGTTGTAGGCTGGATTCTGGCTGCCACAAATTATAAGATAAGTCTGTATTATAACTAGTTGATGTCTTGCTCTTTTCTAATGCCATTTTTTTAGAACAAATTATCCTCAATACATGGTGAGGCCTTAGCATGCAAGTTATAAATATGACAGAGACAAATCATGTATGGTGCTCTGAGCTTGATTTAATTTACTTTCACTGATTGTGCTTTTATTTTGCCGTCACCCAATCAGATTCTATTTGTCAGTTGTCTGCATAGTGGTTTTGCATGTCAAGTGGTTAGTGGTTACTGTTTTGATTCCAGCTATACACAGCCAATGAGCTGATTAGTTGACTCATATGTTGGCACTTTATGGGCTTCCACCTATTAACCAGAAGAAGACCAAAAACACATAAAGAGTATTAAAACAGCAACCATGAGAATATTGACCAATGACCAACTAACCTTGGCAACAGGTTTGTACTTGCACCACAGCTTCATACCTCTTACTAAGTCTGAAATCCCATCTCTTTCTGCAAATTTGACATGACAAAACTGTGTTGCACTCATGTACAATGAAACTTGAGACCTCTTTTGGCCAAATATCTAAACAACCAACCCTATCATCAAGATTGATTGCAGCAAGTGCAAATAATATGAATGCCTCTTAGATATCACAACAAGATTTTATGCAGATGTCTGGGGCCCATCTAAACTTGCCATGGCTATTGCAGCCTACATCCTTGCAGACCTCAACGAGGAACAGCACATTCAGTTTGGTTGTAACAAATTGTGAGAAATTATCAATTGCAACAAGCCTTGGCTAGATTATGGGGAAAACAAGAAAGCAAAAAATCAGCAATGGAACTTGATCAAGAGCAATCCTCAATGAAAAGAGTACTAGCCATCAGTTATGAAGTGGTGTCACCACATTTTGACTAACAGCTTACAAAAGTCCAAGTTGATAGCAAATTGGTCTCTGCTCGTAAGCATATTACTAAGGAAGAAACTGTTTGTTTCAATCCTTACCTCATCTCCTCTAGGTAGCAACATGAAAAAGAACATTACACCATCTAACTCAATAGATGACATTGATAAGAAGATCAAAAAAGAGCTCATCTCATTTTGACCAGCAGTGGAGTTGTTTTCAAGCAATCCTGAGTTACCAATTTAAAGAATCAAAGAAGTGTTTGATGATGGTATGCCCATGTATGTTGTTAAAGCTTTTCTGAACTTTCTTTCATGCCCAAGTGCAGGTGTGTTTGCAACACATCTGGATCAGGTAAAACCTGGTACATCATGAAAGCACTCACAATATATTGGGGTTTCTATCTTGTTGCAACTCCAGATGTGAATGATGTCAGCATTTGAAATTTCCAGAATGCCTTAGAATTCATTGCCTATTATTGGAAATGGGTTCCTGATCTTAATCAAGTCTCTGCCAAGAAATGTGCTGCTCAGAATGATGTAAACAACCAGATTGCATCTAGCGCCTTTCAGAGAATCCTGGCTACACAGATAGTGGTTTTCCAGCTTTTCCTACAGGTTGCTATCCAAGTCAATAGTGTCTTGCAGAAGAAGCCTAGGCATATCTGGTTGTTGTTTCAGTTGTTTGACCAACTAGATCCTCAGGGTGGAGGCTTGCATCCATTTCTTCAGATCATCAGCAAGCTTCACAATGCCTCAGATGATGTGATTGATGCATTGATTGATCATCTTAGCAACATTATCAAAAAAATATTTCATCCACTCCCAGCTCATTTTGGGGCTTGACAAAGTACAGCTGCCAAATTATATCCCTATTCTGACATGTCATTCTCCAACCTTGGAGCATTTTGATCAATAATCTGTGAAATGGGTAATGCCTTCACCAAGGCACCAGTCAAGCTTGTTGTGTCAGGTACTGGGTGTCACTTGCAGATCTAGAGGATAGTGTAGCCTCTAAAGTTTGTTGTCTCCATCTGCTGTTAACACAGCTTGATGTACAAGCTCTTTTAATGCCATTCTGCAGCCTTTTCTTTCTTCAGAGCAATGTGTGTGGCCACCCAGTTGTTAATTGAGGCTTTACGGGACATGTAAATAATAACTAATTAACAAGGTTGAAAAGTTTTTTATAACTAGTTGGCTGGACTATCTAACTAACCTAATATATTGGATTCAAATACCAAAACTCCCTTGCTTCTGTGTGAGCTTTTTGACTTGCATATAATAGTTGCCAAAGACTAGATAGCCAGAAATTGATTCTGTGTAATCTGTTTGGGAAAAAGCACCTTCTGACAGCCTATCACAATAAGTCTCTGGTTATAAAACAGCATTATCAACTAAAGTCTTGAAGTCCAGAATATCATCTTTCCGAGGAGCTAAGAGGATGATTAGAGATAATTTGAAGAGAAAAATGATGTTTGATGACTAACTTCTGCTTGCTGCATATAACTTGCATATAGATCCAATTGTGATCTTCTGCCCATGTAGTGCTGATCCAACCTCAACAACAGAACACAATGGATGCTATGGGTTGATCTGCACAAAATTAGCTTTGCAAAAGCCATCTCATAACCACTTACTTGGCACCCATAGAAAATGGGAAAGATTGTGTTAAAGATGGCATCAAGATATCCATCCATATTTTTCTTATTGCAAACCCCAGCTGTAATAATCCAAGATAGCTTGCCTTGGAACTTAGGTAGCACAATGGTTGTATTCTGATGAAGTGTAGCAGTAGCCATCATGATTTACATGAAGAGAGCTAAGAAGTGCTGCTGTGGTCACCTAAAAGCACATCTCAATTCTTGTAATATTGCCATGTGGATTACTTTACTCTAGGTGCTCTTACAAAACAGCAAGATTAAACACTTTATTAAAACACTGCATCTATTCAAGTCTTTTTGGGGTGTTGCTTTTCCTACCTTCATAGATTATATTTTCAATTGTGTTCCTACATTAATATGCAAATACAACTCTCTTTAATAATTAATTGCCTTAAATTTAATCTCTTTCACCTTTGTGTATGGACAGAATTGTCTCTCAAGGAAAGGCAAGGGTCGGCAAGACCAGGCAATGTATGTGATAGTACAGATATGGTGGTGAAGGGTAAAAAACTTCTCAAGCAACCATCACAGAGACAATTTCCTCTTCCAGTCAGCATCTAAAAGCAAGACATGAGCTATAGCTTTATAAATGCAAAATGTGAGGCCAGACTACGAATCAAATTATCCCATGGGTCAGAATATCTTTATTTTCTGCAGTGTTCAAATGATTCTGCCAGCATAGACTCAGATCATCAATCATATGAATCAAATCAGTGAGGCTATGTGGCAGTCTGTTATTGTGCAGTAGACCCTGAATGGGTTCCAATGCCCAACATGTAAAGTGTAAAAGCTTGGCATCCTTATCATTAGCTTGCAAACTGTTCATGGTGGTCTTGTATATTGCTAGGATCACAGGTGCCCTTTTGGAAAAGTCTAGGCAAAGTTTGCAATATGAATGTTCATAAATAGTATTCTGAAGTTCAAGCTCACCGTCCATATGTGACTGGGTTCTATTTGTTTTAGGAGATGTTTCATTATCAGCTAGGATTGATAGATTGGGTTCTACAACTTTTTGATGTTCCTTAAGCTGACTCTATATTCAATGCAGATGGGAGATAACAGTGGCTAGTATGCTCTCATTGGAGGATACATACAGGATCACAGTTTCCGGGTCCATGGCCAATAACACAACTGCAGTTGGAATGGCTCCTTAAATTTCCTATTGTTGACAGGAATAAAGAAAAGATTAGGAAGTTACAAAATAATTGCAGAAGTTGCCACACTTGGTGAAAGACAAACACCTATTTATTGTAGGGACCATTTTGTTTTGCAATGATGAGTTTTATACAATAGTGTGCTTCATCAAATGCTAAAATGATAAAAAGAGTTGCATTTTCTTACTTTTCTTCATCTAGTATACAGTAGTTTTAGATGATCATTGAGCAACTTGAATGCAGCATTGGTGAAGGTGGTAGATTGAAAGTGGGACCAAGATATCTTAGTCATCAGTGAGAGCTTTGCAGATAGCCAAAGATCTTGATCAAGAAAAGTGACATACTCAGATATAACATAAGTATCTGTGGACTCCTTTTTAGTCAAGATGTCTTGTAAATTATTTCATCATAAAAAGATAAGTGATATTGGTTGTGACCTTTTATAGTTTAATGTTGTATCATGTATTTTCTAAATTCACTTGCAACCTGACTAGAATCCAGCTCTATATATCTCCACTAAAGTGTTTACAAAGTGTGTTAAAATTAAGCTTCAAAAAAAGTGTCAGAATGATTAAAGGCTTCATTTTTGGATGCTACCATCAGATTCAAGATGATGATGAACTGCATCTACTGTTCTTGACTTTCAGTTTATAGAGCCCAAAGACTGATTGCAGTATTGTTTCAGCATTGGGACTCTGAAGCATTTGATGTACTTGTAAACAGTCATATCCGTCTCAAGTGCATGGGGGATCATACTGCATAGCCTATCTTCTAAGCATTCACATCAACTGCCCCTTGTTTTAATCTCTCTATCTTTGATGAGATTTTTGGCTTGAATCTGGCAAAGACTTTGAATGATTTATTTGCCATGTATCAGTTGAGCTTTCATTTTGTTCCTCTGGTGAGAAGTTCCTATCTTCTTATCACTAAACTTTTTTATCTACCACATTGCAGGTGCAGAAGTGGGTTGCAGCAAAATAACTTGCAAACAGACAAGGAACTCAAAGTTGGGAACAACACCAGAGGAGGTATGGCACCAGAGTTGGCCATGGTGTCAGAGTTGGTTGGGTTAGTGAAAAGAGATATGTGCATAGCAGGACAAGTTCTGGGCAGAATGAGGTGTATGAGGAGTCATCAGAAAGGTAGAAAGGAGGAAAAATCAGATATAAAAAACACGAGAGGCATTGTTAGGTTAGTAACAAGATGGGAGCAAGGCTCAACAGGAGCTGGGAGCTAGAGGCTCAACCACATGGGCCTATAACTGAGAGCAGGCCTCAATCAGAAGAGAGAGATGAAAGACGAGAAACAGATAAACAGCTCAGAGGTGCATTTGTAATATCAAGGATGAGATAGCAAGTACATGATGAGCTACCTAAATACCTAAGAGAAGTATACAAGGTAACCAAGGAAGAACAATAAAAATAACAAAGATGAAAGGAGATAAGAGAACAAGGAATCACAAGGTAACAAGATAATAAAAGGTGGGCATGGAGATACAAGGTATCATTGTGAAGTAGATTCTATGGAGAAGACCTCACTAGCAGTTCTTTTTTGTTTCTTGTTGCAATTCAATGCAGTTGATGATGCCACCATTGCAACTGAGGTACTTTGTTAAGTGGTGAGACTTTAGGTTCTGATAGATTTGTTACCTATACCATTGAGTGACCTGCACTTAGCTTTGCTCTTTATGATACCAGACTTTAGACAATGTGGTTCCTCAATAAGAGCCTTGACTAGGAGTGGTGTTTAACCTGCTTTGTAGTTGATTACATTATTTGTGAAATTTATATGTTCAGGCAAAATGAATCATAGGACAACAACTAGAATTTACAGAGAATGCAGTGATAGATAAAGACCATCTTTGTGTCAGGTGATGATTCTCAACATTGCCTGGTGCCCAAGAATATTCTGACAAAGGTGACTGAGCTCTGTTGGCCCTTGGCACATCTGGCAAAATTGATGAATACCACATATCTTAACAAAAAATAACTTGTGCTTGAACTGTACACTGTTTTCATCAACAGACAATATGTGGTATTGTCTGTTGATGAAAACAGTGTACAGTTCGAGCACAAGTTATTTTTTGTTAAGGTATGTTAGCCTCATCATCTTTACAATAGTTTACAGAGGAACAAGAAGCTGAAGGTGGATATTAAGTCACTGTCTAAACATGTTGACTCTTGTAGGTGTGCGCTAGATGATCTTAGAGACAAAGTGGATCATTGCATGCAGAGGCAGTGAGATACAGACTGGACCATCCATCAATGGGAGATAGCTTCAAAAGCAATAGAAGGTCTCTTTTTCCCTTATGCCCTCAATGGTCTGCTGACTCACTCTCATAGCTTTTGATCACCTTTTAGAACCAAGAGGTTCAATGAAATGTCACATTATTGTGTCTATGTATTTCTTTCATTAAGTTGCCTATCTTTCTCTCATATGTTGTCAGCAGAGCATTTCATGCAATTGTCTGTCCTCAAGAGCATATTAATTGGTTCAAAACTGACAAAGATATGGTTGAAAATGTAAAATATTGTTGAAAATAGTAGATGTACCAGACTTCTTTTATAGAAACACCAATTTTTAATGTAATTTAATGTTCTTGGACTCTTTTGAAGCTACAAAAAATGTTAATAAACTTACCAATTCATAATTCTAAATATTTGTTGAAGGACCAGTCTTAAATCGATTAAAACTGAAGAAGATCAAGACTGATCTATAGACCACAAAAAACCGTGGTCTGCAGTTTTTTTGTGGTCCAGTTCGGTCTTTTGACTTCTATGAAAAAGGCAGACCAGTTATAGTTATGGTTAAAGCCCTGGGGCATCAAAAAGCCAGACCAGACCAGACTTTTAAACACTAATCACACTCAAAGTGAGCAGAAGTGAGTGTAAAGCCTTTATCTGATCTGATGAATAAAACCGGGAAGGGAGCTCATTGTATTCTTTGCCAACTGGTAGGTCTCCAGCAATGAGTGATAGATAGTGGGCAAATTCAAGAAAGGTGTCTGATTCACACTTGTTGAAGCCTGTGCAAGAAACAATGCTATGCTGGAAGGGTATGTGAGTTACAGTTCAAGTTTGAGGCTGGGTTTGAAAAGTGATGGAGAGGTGCTGAGTGACATGAAGAGAAGACTGTCTTAGAGCTCAGTCCCAATGCTTGAGGTAAATGATGATGATTCTGCAGGGCAGTTAGTAGAAATCACCAAGGTCTTATCAGTGCCCCTCTAATTCCTGCAGACATCCGGTCATTCTGGCGGATTCCAGTAGATTCTGGAGGAATGAAATTTGGCAGGGAGGCCTGCTATTTTCATTATTCTGGTGCCTTACCATTCTGGCAGAATTTGGGCATTCCAGAATTGACACTGGAATGTTCCGCAGGATTGGAATGGAATGGAATATAGAATTGAATGGAATGGAATCCATTTATTTGTTTGTTTATTTTACTTCTGTTACCAAACAAATGCAACACCCTTTCCTTTCCACTCACCACCAACCATCCTCTTCCCCACCACCTCCATTTCCTCCCACCAACCATGTTGACAACAGCAACAACAACAACAACAACACCACACCACCCATCAAGGGCCATGACAATGCAAACACACTAGGTGGACAACAAGGCAACATGGCAACAAGGCAAGGAGGCAACGTGGCAATGGAACAATGATGAACAACAATGACATCATCATTGTCGTTCGTCATCCGCATCTCATGACCCACGTAACAACCACCCACTGCCCACAAAAACACCACAAACACCCACAAAAACACCACAAACACCCACAAAAACACCACAGTGCCCACAAAAACCATAGGCCACCCACAGAATGACACCCAGCACCCATGAAACACTTGGCACACTCTTGTATCTTTTTTTTTTGCTTTTACTGCAAATTCTGGTCCCATTCCTGTGGATTCTGGTCCCATTCCTGCAGATTCCTGTGGATTCTGGCAGATTCCTGCAGGAATGGGTAGGGCACTGTAAAGTACTGGAAATCACCCACCAACACTGAGAGCCCCAACAATACAAACAGGCCATAGTTGATGGTGCCTGCTGATGGGCTGATGAGGGATGATAACCCTGTGTTGATGAATTGGCCAATGTGATCCCACTATCAAGGTAAAGAAGGGTCAGCCAGCTATGTAGATTTAGCATAGATGGATCAGTAGGAAGCTGCCATGGGAAGCCAAGTCCCTGTATTTGTATATAGGCTGATAGTTTTGAACATTGTATTTGTATATTGGCTGATGGAAGATAGCTAAGCTATGCAAGGTCGGCTGACAGTTTTGAACATTGCTGGGTTGGTGATCAGCCAAGGGCCTTCACTTCTGATTAGCAGCTAGGCTATGCAAGGTCGGCAGACATTTTGAATGTGCCTGGGTTGTGGTCAGCTGAGGGCCCTCAACTCTGGTTACCAGGGTCAGCTGGTGGGACCCACATTATTGTATTCATGGCTCAGCTCATCAGTCCAGCAAATGGATACCACTACCAAGTTGGCCGCGGAAACTGACAATTTATAAACATGGGATCAGCCAATGTTTGAGCTAGCCCAGCCTTTTCAATATGGACTAGTATATGTTTTCTGCTTGGCTTTTATTTTATGCAGCCGAGCATGGTTGTTTGAGCCAGACCTGGGCTTTCATGCCTGGTTGAAATGTCCAACATGTGGTATGTTTACAGGAAAAGTGACTTGCCAGGATTGGAACCCATGGCTTCAAGATGTCCATACATCTGTCTTGCAGCCTTGTCAATGTTGCAAAACGACATTGGTTGGTATATTTTACCCTGCCCCATTTTGTCAACTTGGGAGCATCATTTCTTCCCCAGTTCAAATCTTTAACATAGTAGTATGTTTACAAAGAATGGGTAAAGTTAAATGAGTGTTAAATGAGTATGAATGCCAGGTGGAAAATAACTGAGCAGACAAGTGATTAAATTGGTACAAATGCCCAGGCTGCATCTCGGATAATAGAGCCGATTTGATATTAAATTGTTGAAGTACTTTGGCTGGTGCTGAAGCTGGGTGGAGAATAACTGAGAAGACAAGGGAATTAAATCGGTTAAAATGCCTGGGCTGGGTCTCGCATAATAGAGCCAATTTAATATTAAATTGTCAAAGTACTTTAGCTGGTGCCGAGGCCAGGTGGAAAATAACTGAGCAGACAAGTGAATTAAATTGGTAAAAATTCCCAGGCTGCATCTCAGATAATAGAGCCGATTCAATATTAAATTGTTGAAGTACTTTAGCTGGTGCTGAGGCCAGGTGGAAAATAACTGAGCAGACAAGTCAATTAAATTGGTAAAAATGCCCACACTGCATCTCAGATAATAGAGCTGATTTAATATTAAATTGTTGAAGTGTCTAGCTGGTGCCGAGGCTGGGTGAAAAAGAACTGAGCAGACAAGTGAATTAAATTGGTTAAAGTGCCTGGGCTGCACATCAGGTGAAGCTGGTTGCTTCACCTCATTGCCATGTCTTGCACCATTGTCTCATGGCCACTGATGGATTGTGTGGTGTCATCATGGTTGTTGTCATCATCACTGTTGTTCTAGCCCATGGTGGGCAGTCAGGAATGGGGGAGGCAGGGAAAGACAATGGTGGGGGATGGAAAGGAATGAGCATTGGCTTTGTTTGGTAACATGAGTGAAATAAACAAACAATATACAACCAAACAAGCCCAGATGCATTCCATTCTGTTCCTCTAAATTCTGCAGAACATTCCAGTATGAAATCTGGAATGCCCCAATTCTGCTGGAATGACAAGGCACCGGAATTTAAAAAATACAGGCCTTCCTGCAAAATTTTATTCCACCAGATTCCCCCAGAATGACTGGATTCCAGCAGGAATTAGGGGGGCACTGATAAGACCTCCTAGTAGACTCTGTAGTGTTTCCTTCATTGTCTCCTTCATAAGAGCCATGTTAACATCCTCTTGATAGTTGATGCTGGAGCTGGCCTTGTTGGCTGTGGACTTCAACATTAAGCCAATGCCTTTTAAAAGCTCAAAGTGATTTAGGATGAGAAGAAACAAAATCAGAGTTAGAAACTACCTTGATGACAGCAAGGTGGATGATATGAGGGATACATCACATCTGAGAATCTGAAGCTGAAAACTCAACCCCTGCTTCATGGCACTTGATTTCTAATGCTTCCATCAACATATCATTATTGCTTGCATTATCCATCATAATAGCCATAATCTAATGACTGGTCAGTAATCGAAATCAAGAAATATTGGTATAATATTGACAAAGTTTGTTTTGGATGCCATATTCCTGCAATGTTGACCAGACTACTGCTGCCATGTTCTCGCCTGAATGCTCACCCAGTAGCTCTTGGAAATCAATAAGTAGCTCTTCTGAAGAAAGAATGAGCTGAATATATATAGATACCAATTGAAAGCTTACCACATTCCCCCTCATTTGTGATATAATGAGCAACAATTGCCAAAAACACATAGCAGTTGCTTGATGTCCAGGCATCAAGAGAGAGACTTATTTTCCCTTCCAAGGCCTACATCAAAGTTCAAAGGAATGGATAAGAAAGGACAAATTTGAATTGATGAGGAGCTTACCAAAAACATAGCTTTGGTTTCCTCAACTACCTCCTCACCTAGTTTCATTGCCTGCCTGCAAGCACCATCTTTTTTTGGGAATGTAAACTTTGAGTATGGTCTCCCATAGCTCATAGCAGTGATGAACTCTGTGTTTTCTACCTTGGTGAACAGTTGATCGCATGCCACCATCCACTTGATCAAAATCCATTTGAATTTATCTTGGTCCCAAGGCTCCTAAGCAATGAAAAACAGTCAATAATGATCTAACAGAACATTTTAAAAAAATGGTGTACTGCAGATTTAGCCATCTGCTTTTCAAATGCTTCTTTAATCCCAGCAGTGTTAGCTTTCATGATCTTGAGGTAGTCAGCTTGAAGTGAGTTGTCCAATAGTTTCCTCCCTGATGCCATAAGAATCTTGTCATCAGTTGGAATGTCTTGCTGTTTCATGACAAGGTACAGATTATGCATCAATTTGAAGTGAGTGCAAATATGTCCAATAAGGCCTGACAAGGGAAGTCAGGATAGAAATGATTTGACATATGAAAGGGTTGGAAGTACCTCTTTGTTTGAGATCCTCTTGTCACTCTCATTGCCCTTGTCTGATGAGCTACTATCCTCACTGGATGATCCTAAAAATTCAACATCATCTTCTGACTCAGCAATAGTTCCTTTCACATGAGACAAGGCTGGATTTGAAGGCCGAAACATGTACCACTGTATTCATTAGTATTTGTAAAATATTGGAAGGAATATAAACACCAATTACATTTGTCACAAAAGTCCAAGTGTGGTCAAGAATTTGCACTGTTTCTTTATTGTCCTGCTTTACTTTTCATTTTTCTTCAATGATATTCTTTGTTACCATGGCAACACCACTCAGCTGATGAATATTGTAATGAATAGAATAATGGATAAAGAAGGACAATAAAAAAGCCATGTGTTTCCTTGACCATATTTGGACTTTTGTGACAAATGTAGTCAATGTTTATATTTATTACAGTATTTTACAAATACTACAGTCATTTCAGAAAACCTTGTCTGCGTGCTTTTGAGTCATCTCAAAATGTTTGAAAATAAAATAAAATAGAAAAAAAACTATAATCATCTACACATCTAAAACCAATGCTAGAACCACACTCTTTTGTTTTTGTCTACCATGGATGCTACCAACAAAGAGCCTGACCTGGAATATCCTCTGTCAGACACTCCAATGGGCTCGGATGATGAAGTAGTTGGATCCGACATGGCAACCCAAACTTGCAGCAATGAAGCAGAAGAACCCTATGAATGGACAGAGGAAAGCCTGGCCATGTTCGAAAATTATGGTGTGGTGCCTCCCTTGGCAATGTGGCAGGAATGCGAGGAAGAAAGCAAGGTTGATGAGGATTTAAGAGGTGTGTATTTGAGTAGCAAGTTCTCGCAACCCTGTTGACACCAGTCTTAGAGGCAGCCACTGCAGCTGCGAAGAAACTCACCATCCATCTTCCTAGCCAAAATCAGCATAGAGGCACCAATGCGAAGCTAGCTCCCAAAGTGCGCCATCCAGGAGACAACAAAGCCAAAAAACCTGCAGAAGAGGCCGATGGTGTGACAGAGATTTTGGACACACCTAAGGCCAGTAAGAAGAAGAGAAAGAAGATTAAAAAAGCTCACCAATCTGATACTGCAAGCGAAGACTCGGATACAGAGCCCAAGAAAAAGAAAAAAAAGGTTAAAGCTCACCGGTCAAGCATTGGAAGCGACTCAGATCCAGATGCCGGTGAACTCCCCAAGGCAAAGAAGACCTCTCATCAATGTGAGGTGGTCAGTCATGCTGAGGCTGACACCGAAGTCTCAGTTGCTCAGTCCAAGAAGCGTGGACGACCATGCAAGGTTGTCGATGACACACCAGTCGCACCGAAAGTCTGGAGCATGTCCATGTTTGTTGAGATTGCTTTGCCTCCAAAGCTACAAACTGGGAAGACGCCGCATGGTGACAAGTTTGTGAATATACCGGCCATGATGGGAGGGCCATTTGTCTTCATGCGAAAAATGACATGGGAGAAATTCCTGGAGGAGGTTGCTGAAATCGTGGACGTCAACATTGAGAATCTTGGGTTAGATGGCATGACATGGGGGTTCCAAGAGAAGAAGGCAAAATTACCACTCACCAATGACCATGGGTTCCAGACTATGCAGAACCAGATCAAGAATCACCGTGACTTGTCCTCCATCATCATCATTGTCTACCACCCTATTCCTTGTGTTAGGCAACCTTGAGCAACATTGCGAGAAAGTCGCAGTGCACCTCAGCCGGTGGCAGATGGTGGGAGAGTCCAGGAAGTTCCTACTCAGTGGGAAGCCAAGGTCAGCAATTCCATCAGTGAATGGCAGTTCTGTTCACACGCCTTCCCTGCACCTAGATCGGCCTTGATGTTCAGCCCGCACCCATCATCGAGAAGCTTGAGGAGATGTATCCTGTCTTGGCGTGCGCTGAACACCGTGGAATCAGATGCTTGATGCACTCACCATGCTCTGGCGAGTATTGGCACTTCGAGCTAGATCACAAAAAGCTATCACTTTGGGCAAATGCTATCGTGAGTTTTCTCAATGTCCTTTCTTCTGGTAGGGAGAAGGCTGATGTGTTCTGATAGCTAAGGTGTGAGACTGGTTATGATAGAGTCCCATTAGGTCGTGCAGGCTTTACTCCGAAAGAGAAAATGCCAGCAGGAAGCAAGCAGCACCACAAACTCCAGGACGAACACAAGAGGTCCATGCACAACCAAATGGCTTTTTCCTGGGCTACAGGCCTCCGACAATGGCTCCAATGCCCCACCCCTCTCTTCACTACTATCCATACCCACCACCCACTTCAGCTACAGCGCCCCTCCTTTATGGGGGTATCCAAACCCTAATCACCCACCATCGATGCCAATGCCTCAAGCTACCCCTTCCCTCCCATTTCCAATGCCTCAAGCTACTGCTTCTCTCCCACTTCCAGCATCAAACACAAATGGGGTCCAGCAGTGGTGTGTTCAGAACTGACTTGGCCAAGAAGAGTTTTAAGGCCTAGTCAAACTCAGGTTCCATGTTGGCGATGACTTGACTGGCCTTGATAGGGAGATGTGGACTTGGGCAGGCCTTGGCCCCTTGCACAAATCAAGGATTCAGGCAGCCTGTAATTCAGGCCAGGCTGGACCATCCAATACCACCCATTCATTCCCGAGATCTCTTTGATTGACTGCTCCAACCCGGTTTTAATATATTTAACTTCAGCACTACCCTTCTTCCCTCCCTTCGTTTAGTCAGTACCACCCCTTGACCATCTATTCTCTGCTGCAACATTCCCTATACCCCACATACTAATGTGCATGGAACCATATAATGATTTGGATTTGATTTCATACTAACCTCTTACTGCAGATCTTTTTAGACTGTGACATACCCTTAGTTACTCTAGCTCCTTAGTTACTTTTGTCTACATTTGCATATGTATGTACATACATACATATATATATATATCTTGTTACATATATCCACAATCCCGAAACCATCCCTCAGCTTTCTTGTGTGTGACAGCTGCAAAGCATGCATCAACGAGATCTTGTTCAGGGTAGAGGCTGTCTTGAAACTGTCAAAAGTTATGACGAAGGTAAGCTTTAACTATAAAGAAAAATAAGCAATGTTGACAATCCAA
The DNA here is from genome assembly GCF_000143565.1 of Laccaria bicolor S238N-H82. NCBI lineage: Eukaryota > Fungi > Basidiomycota > Agaricomycetes > Agaricales > Hydnangiaceae > Laccaria > Laccaria bicolor. Next base: position 982,113 of record NW_001889875.1, read on the forward strand.
TTGCCCAATCATTTCTACTCACCACAACTGAAGCTTTCTTCAATAGGGGAAAAGTCAGGTGAGTATGGGGGTAAGAAGAGCAGATGGATGCCTGTTGCGACAGTTTCAGAATACTTGTCATAGGGAAATGAGAGTGTATGTCTCACCTGTGCCCTCAAATAACTCCTGGAGGGCTTCGCTCTTGTGAGTTGCACAGTTGTCCAGAACCAAGACACTACGGGGGCCTGGCCATGGGTTCATGCAGGGAAGCTAGTGTAGTACATCATAGTCAGTCCAAGGGTAAGAGTAAAATTCAAAGGACCCACCACATCATTGGCAATAAGTCATAGAACTCTCCTCCATCAATTGAACCCTCTACAGCACGCGCTGCAATGTAGCCTTTTACAGTAAGCGCTGGTAAGGCGCTATAACAGATACCTTGGTGAGTGAGACACTGTAGATGGGCTTGTGTCCACTTGCCGCACGGCCATACTTTCAAATAAGAGTCTTCCTGTCCTTGCTCGTTTTGTCGACAATGACCATCTGCTCTGCAGTGTACCTGCTGAGGACATCGTGCAGCCAGGCAGTACGTAATGCATGATCACACTCAGCAGCTTGCCGATGCATGATCTTCCGAGTGAGTCCAAGATCATGCAAATTATCATGAAGAGCTGTGGTGGACATAGGGATGTCATGGTAAAGGGCAAGCCACTCCCCGATTTCATCAAGATAAAGCTCTGGGGATTCGTCGATTAGCTCTTTAAGACCACGAGTAGCCTCAGCATCAAGCAGACGACATCGACCTTGATGATAGGATGGAGGGATGACCGTACCATGTCAATCATAGTTGTCAGCCCATCGATCAATACTTTTTAATGACACACCGAGGACATCTGCAATTTCTGGAAGTTCCCAGCCTTCTGTGAGAAAATGGAGGGCGCGCTCCTTCATATCGGCACTGATTTTCCGAAAAACCATGGCTACAGAGCCAGGAATGGTTGAGTTTTCGCTTTCTCACTTTTTCTTATTTTATTTTATTTTCAAACATTTTCAGTCAACTCAAAAGCACATATGTTTAGGCCTTCAAATCCGGCCTTGTCTCACGTGTTTGGCCTTCACTTTTCCTTTCATTTTGTGTTGCCTTTTCTTTTTGTCCATATCAGAAGTTTGGGCCTCAGCTTCTATAATTTCGGCAATGCGAGCAGAGTTGCACATTCATCTGGGAAACATACAAGGGTTACTTCCAGAGGCTATAGGGCCTGTGTTGTCCTTATCATTATACCAGGTGATTTTGCTTGCATCCTTCAAAGTCCCATTGGCATTGAGGGCATCTCCACCTAAGCTTCACATAAGTAATGAGGAACCGATGGAAATAGTTCCAGACAACATACCAGATCCACCAGCAAATGTACAGTGAGAGCAGTTGATGCTCTGATGGGACAGGTAGTTACCCATCAAAGCCGCCCATATAACTGTCAGTTTACCGCGACAGTGTGCAGCCCTAACCATGAGTCGCAGAGCTGCTTCTTTGAGATCACCACTGATCTTTTGATAGACCATAGGTGATGGCAAAAGGAGTTTTTGATGATAAGGCTCTCACACAAGACAAGGCTAGATTTGAAGGCCTAAACATGTACCATCATATTCATTAGTATTTGTAAAATATTGGAATAAATATAAACATTGACTACATTTGTCACAAAAGTCCAAATGTGGTCAAGGAAATGCAAGGCTTTTTTATTGTTCTTCTTTATCCATTATTCTATTTGTTACAATATTCATCAGCTGAGTGGTGTTGCCATGGTAACAAAGAATATCTATTGAAGAAAAATGTAAAATAAAGCAGGACAATAAAGAAACAGTGCAAGTTCTTGACCACACTTGGACTTTTGTGACAAATGTAATTGGTGTTTATAGTCCTTCCAATATTTTACAAATAATGAATACAGTGGTACATGTTTCAGCCTTCAAATCCAGCCTTGTCTCACATGTCTGTGAAGGTGTGCTGAAAGAGGATGTGTGACATTTCTGTCACACATCACAGCTCACATAGTTCAGCTTTTCAAACTTTTTTTATTTCTAACAACATCATTATTGAAGATCACAATAACTGCTCACAACATATGCAGGTTTAATCCTAGGAATTTTCTCAATCTACAAGTGGTAGCAGGCTATGCGCCTGTTCGAAGGCGCCCCACATGGTTATGAAAATAGCTCATCTTGAGGACAAATAGCTATAAACAGACTGATAACAAAATGCGACGGAAATCTTTGTCAATTAAACCTTTGACCTAACGCCCAAAAGATACGTTGAGATGGCCCTCCAACCTTCCCTACGCCAATTGATAGTCGCAGGGAGTCACGATGCTCCTCATACCCTGGACATATTCCGTAAGTTCCATCCCAAAACTTTGACATTGGCAAGTCCCTGAACTTGAACATCCATATAGTCGACTATGTTTGCCCATTCAGGTAAATAACGGTAATGAACCACAGTACCGGATTAAACGCGTTACAGCGCGAAGATGGCGTTGACGATCGATAATGTCTTGAAGCCATTCTTCAGCAAGGGCGGGAAGTACGACGGCAAAGTCAAGGCGGTGTTTAGGCTCCAAGTCCAGCCTTGGCATGCGACTTCGACTCTAACGCACGAAGCAGGACTTGGGGTGCGTAATAAGGAACCTATTGATGTTCATTTTGTGGACATTAAGTTGGCAGGTCCTTCGTGCCTCTCCAGAGAACTTTTGGCCTTTCTCTCTCCTGGTACAAGGCCCTAATCTCTGCCCATTTGACGTCTCATTCCATTCTACATAGCTCTTCAAAAACCAAACAGATTACTTCGATATCCCCGCATCCACTCTGACCCCGATCCAAATCCGCGAAAAGCTCGCGTTACTCGCTGCAGAGATTATCCCAGCGGATGCCGTAGAGCAAGTTAAGGACCTTCTGACGTTGAAAGGGTCCCCGAATGGAGGCGTTGCGGTTACTGACGACCTCAAGTACAACAGTGCGTCTCGATTTCCGTCATCTGAGTCTCTTCTTGACTGACTCTTGCGCATATAGTCAAATTCTCGAGACAGAACAGCATTCATGTATCACCAACGGTTCTCTGGGATGGGTTGGTCGCTCAAGAGATTTCCAGCAGCTGGGGCGAGAAGGAGTGGACCGCATTCCTTGAGAGCAAAGTGTTGGTTTGATAGGTATGGGCGAGGTGTTCAAATAACTCAATCGATGTTACACGTGTTCAGCCCATAAAATTGAAATTGCAGACATTCTCACATGTCCCACGATGACATGACGGTGAATTAGACATCAGAAGGAAGTGAAGTTTTTGCTTGTGTTCGAAGAACTGCACCAGCCGTGGAGGAATTGAACTTCATTCCAACCCATCCTCAATCCCACCCCTCCTCCTCCTTCGAATCTTCCCAGCTTCTCTAGATCTTTTCTTCCAGCCCCTCGTCAGCTCGCCCCTCTCCTCCTCCCATCTTTTTCTAATTTCTTCATCTGTATTCGTCCGATAAAAAGCAACAGCAGGATCACGCCAATAACACCCCTGCTCCTTACTAAACTCCAACGGATCCCTTGGGCGGGCCTTCGTGATGGAGGAGGAGGAGGAGGAAGGAAATGGGAAAAACAACACCTGCTTTGGGTCTAAGAACGTTGCTGGACGTTTTGTATGCGAGGAGGATAATGTGGGTTGGTAGTGTTCTGTCGGTTGCGTAGTGGATTCGGTAGGGAGCATTGGTTGTTCTAAGATGAAGGGAACTTCTTCGTCTAGCTCCAGGTCGAGGTCTAGGTGGCCTAGGAGGGAAAAGCCGGCTAGAAAGAGGGTAGGATGAGTTAAATCTGGCCCGAAAAAGCTAGTCTTTTTTTTACATACCCTCTTCATCTCTAGGAGCGAATAGATCCTTTAGTTTAGTCCGCTGGGTCGGTTTCTTCGGCTGGGGTACGATGTTTTGTGTAGCTTTGGGCTGCGCAACTTTCTCTACTTCCTCGTCGTTTCGTATCGATATTGATTCCATGGACTTTGAAATTGGCACGACCTCAAAGTCATTGAGCCCCTCTTCATCGGCATCCACCAACATCTTGTCCCCTTTTACCAATTCATCTTCGTCAATGTCAGACCCGACACTTTCCCTGCCTACCCAGTCCTCGTCCTCGTCTTTCCCGCCGAACAAGGATGCGAGGAGATTGAGGGATTGGGACGTTTCGAGGGCGACATTGGTATTATTTTCAGGAACAGAGCTTGCAGCTTCCACAGGTCGAGGAGCTTCGGAGGTCGATGTAACCATAGCAGGAAAGGGTTCGACGGGAATTGAAGTTGGTGGTGAACGGGCCGTGGATTGTGCGCTTGAGATAGACACGGATGGATGCGCTTTCTCCTCCTCCTCCTCCTCCTCCTCCTCCTCCTCCTCCTCCTCCTCCTCCTCCTCTCCACTTTCACTACTCTCATCCCCCGAATCCACGACGACCTCGGACACATCAACAACCATTTTCTTCCCTCCCTGCTGGACCTCTAAATCCAAGAACATCCCCTTCAAATGCTCGCTCCCCCACTTCGTCATATCAATCGCCTTCCTCCTAGCCCTCGTATCCGGATCCTTGACCCTTTTCTTTTTCTTCTTCAACACAGCATCGTCCGCGTGCCTTTTCAATTTCTTCACACCTTTCACTTCGTCTTGAGTAGGAGGTAACGGATGCGTAGGCCTCATTTTAACGGGACGCATGGTTCGCCCGAGAGGCGTGACTTTCCACCCGGGACGCGTAGCCGCGTTTTCGGGAGTAACGAGGGACATGTCGTCGGCGTGTACCCCGCCGTGCCGCTTGCGTCGTTTTTTGGGCGGTTCGTTGGAAGCTGATTCATGCTCTGCCGCAATTCTACAGACTTCTTTTTTAAGGAGTGTTCCTGTTGAGAAAATCTTTCCCCTCATACCTTTCCGCGAAATCTGGTTTGGCTTCTCCGAACCGTAATTTTGCGCCTTTCCATGTAGATCCACTAAGCAAATTCATACCTTTGTAAAAACTATTAATTCCTTTTGCCCTAGGGTTTTATGGAAAACCACGGCTACGTACATTTCGCCAATTTTCCCGCAGTCGTTTCAATTGTGATGTAACCGAACTTTCTCGGTGCACCCAAGCCATCCAAAAGGCCTATACCGTCCACGCATTTTACAGAGCCAAAGGTTGAAAGCCGTCTTGAGATATCATCTGCTGTTATAGCGGGGGTTAAGCCAGAGATGTGTAGCCTTTTCGTGATCAAGGTAGAGTCCATGAAAGAGAGCATACAGCCGTCACAAAGAATGACGTCGTTGCAATGGGAAATGAAAGGATGAAGACCCGTCAACAACGACAGCACCTTGACAGACTTGACAACACGTTTGAAGGAAGCGGTGGTCCAGAATGCCCCCCGTGTGCCCAGTTAGGTTGACATAAGCAACGTCAATTTTTTTCTAAGGCAAACAGCAACATTTTTACAAGGTTTTTCTTGCTACACTTATTCGTTTTCCGTGACATATTGGGAACAACAACTACTGCATAAATTATATGGTATAAGATATCTACATATATCTACAACACACAAGGGTTGGTGTTTGTGCACACCCCAAACATACCCCAGGGAAACTCGTTGCATCCGCCGCGCGAGCTTGAGCTCATCAGCATGCCGTGCCATGGTCCACATCAACACAAACAAAAATAAGTAGAAAGGGTGGTATCAGATTTAAAACAAGGGGAGGGGAGGGGGGCATACAGAATCACATACACGGTTCTCCCTATCGCCTGCACTCTACCCATTGGCAAATAAAGGCACGGCACGATGCGATGTGTCGATCGCGTTTGGGCATGTTGCCGTGTGTCGGGTCTCCCGTGTCTGGGCATTTTCGCGCGATGTGTCGGTCGCGTATCGTCGTTTGGTTGGTTACATGTCGCGTCGCATTTGGGTGTGTTGCCGTTGCGTCTCTTGTGTCACGTCTCTCGTGTCTATGCGTCGGTCGCGTACAGTCGATGTCAGTCGTTTGGTTGGTTGCATGTCGCGTCGCGTCGCGTTTGGGCACGTTGCCGTCGCGTCTCTTGTGTCGCTCTCTGGTGTCTGGGCATTTTCGCGTCCATACGCGGCAAGCACGTCGTGTGAATGCCGCGTCAACGAGGCCGAGGGGAATATCGACGAGGGAGGCTGGGCGGGAATGGGGGTCAGGACCAAAAAGATTTCAAAAGCTGTTTGGCAACTGTTGCAATGCTTTGGCTTATTTGGACATCATCACGTCAATCACGGTGACGGCTGACGTGACACTGACAGGGAAGTTCCGGAAGGTCTAAGCCGAAGGCTTCTGAGACTACGTCATTCTTTGTGACGGCTGTATTATCCATGAAAGATTACACAGCCACAGGAAGACCATTTCAGACTTCTATCTCTAAGATAAATACATTGACGATGAAGTACAAAAACCATACTGTACTAATGTGCTTTCCTATATATGGTACAGATGGAGTGGAGAGAGAGATAAGTAATACATGGTAGCTGAATTAACCCGAAATTACGCTGCCATCGACGTCACCATGCGTATCCTACGCACACACCACTCACTCAATCACTAACCAAAGCTCTCCCACGTCTTGATCCCACTCGTCGACGCAGCAGGCTGCTGCTCTCTCGGCGGATGGGGCATTACGATCGTCTGTGGCCCACCCGACGAAAAGCCCATAACCATTTTGGGCCCTAGTGACTCAAATTCCAGCCTCGACCCAATCTTGAACGAATCCGTCTTCCACACCCGCTGGTAGATGTACGAGTCGTTGAACGGGAGGTTGTATGTTGTTGATGGATCGTTGGCGGCGAGTGGGACGAGGGAGCGCAGCCAGACGCGGAGTTTGTGCGCGGCGCCTGCTGGGACGGAGTTGGATGGGAGAGAACTGGATGGATGGAAGTGTGACTGTGAGGAGGGAGAGCCGAGATGAATGGATAGGGTACTCACTATATTAAGAACGATACTGTCTTCGGATCCGAATCCAATTTTAGTCTGAACTCATCGATCAACACACCTCCTACGCCTTGTGCCTCATACTCTAGGGAATACTTGTACAAGTTGTTTGACACCCGATCCCACCTAGAATCCAATTAAGGCGATCACCAACTTTTTTGATAAAAAAAAACCTACTCACTTGATGATGAAGGATATCAACGCCCTCCCGACATACGCATGGTATATCTGCTCCTTCGCATCTGCATGCTTCATCCTAGCAAACGATGCATCCCCAATAGAGTTGAAATCCGGATCCCTCCCCACCAGCAGCTCGTCATCGCCAAACAGCCTATGATCCACCCCATTCACCCGCAACCACACACGAAGAGACCAAAGACATCCTGTTGGTATGCTATTTTTCCCTGGGAACACGCTAAAGTGTGGATTTAGCCTGCGAGTAAGAGGGAAGCTTCAACAACGCACAAGACTGCAAAGTCCAGTTGTCGAGGGTCGACCTTTAAGGTCCGCACAGTTGGCTCGCATAGCGGTCGTTCGATACCATTGGCTTTGAAGGATAGATTGAATGTATATTTTCCATGTCGAGGTTTGCCTGATTCAGGCTCGACCCTAGGTAAATTAGAGACCAATTCCCCGGTAATCAATACGCGGACATACGATATCATGAACTGTAAGGGCGTGTTGCCTGCCATGAGCCGATAAGTGTATAGATAGCGTTCATGGCGAGGCAATGGTCGTCGACGGGCGGTACTTTGGGCGCCTTGATCATCAGTCATCAGTATTTCGGTATGTCCTGTACACACTTTTGAGGATAAGGGCTTAGTGGATTGTCGAATGGTGTCGACCAACGGACGCTATTGGGGCTTCCTGTCCGGTCTGAGGTGCTATCGATGGTAGAAAGTGACAAGTTAGCTAGATGATGATTACCGGGTTAGTCCAGGAACACGCACATACTGACTGCTGCTTCGTAATCGGGGCACTCTTCGTCGTCTCGTAGGACTGCTGCCAGGCTTGGCTCAGATATCTCTGAGAGACGGGACATGATGGAAATGGACATGTCAGTAAGAGGAGCGCAGCAAGTCGAAGGGCATGATCAAGACGGTGATATAATAGTAGACTGAAGCAATAATAATCTGAAGTGAGGTGTGTCATGTGAAGGGAGCACAGCAATGCATCCATGTGTTCCGTGTTTCGTTGTCATGTTTCCGCATAGCATGTACGCGCCAAATTATGCAACTCTCAGGTTAGAATTCATTGCACATCTGCTTGCTTGCAGTACAATTACGTCTCTAGAAAAATCTATTAAGATTCCGACGGCTTGCCCTGCAGATGTGTCAATCTAAACGCACATTTACAAACCTCGTAAAACACACCTTAGTCAGGGAGTATGCTCCATAGAGCGTGCCTAACATTCCAACGCCAAATAGAACACCGAAAGTCCCTAGGGAGAAAACGTTGGGTTGCGAAACAGGTTGAGGTCAGTCCAACCCACCGACGTAGAGATTGGACCTGGGCCCACGCAGCATAATGGGCTTGGTGTTGTTCTTCAAAGGCGAATGAATAATAGAACGGATGGCCATGTTTGAGGAGACAACACCCACCTGGTACATTTTTTGTTTCTCCAAAACATGGTTGGGAACTAGGCAAGAGATTAGGATATAAATGATAGAAAATTAACGACTTCGTACGATTGTAGATGGGAGAGAGGAGACTCATGACGGCGAGGAGGAGGGGAGTAGCAGCGAGCAGCAATTTGTGGTGGTTGCGGGAGATTGCGGAGTTTGGCACTCCGAAAGCCGAGATTTTTCTGGACTGAACCAACCAAATGGCAAGCGGCGATCGCGTTCGCGTCAGAGTAAGTCTCGATGCTCCCATCCAGCTCATCATCGTCCTCATTCACGTCTAGGGCCTCAGCATATACCGTCCTATAATATACGGAAACACGGCAACTGTCCTCACTCCAAGGGAACGCGACGCGCTTCCCCATCCAGACCACACCCACAGATGGACAGTCGCCGTTCGAAGCGCCGCGTCTGAGCCTGATTCTGACGAGGTCGGCGGCGCAGACGATCTAAGCTACTTTATCAAACGCGTAACATTCAAATTACACGACACGTATGCCAACCCATCTCGAAGTGCGCATATAGCTAGCTACCTTCCATTTTCGACCTTTTTACCTACTTGCTTCCTCTAGACGTTGATAAGCCGCCTTTTGAAGTTTCGGAAACAGGGTAAGCACCTCTCTTTACCTTCCTTACAACAATCCACTTCTGCGCTAGCCAACAGGTGGGGTGAATTCGAGATTACCATACGCATAACTTTCATCACCGAATCCGGAGAGAAAGCAATGACGCTCTACCACCACCTCAAACTTCACCCATGGACTGCATCAGGGGACCCAGAAATCCCCCCTCTCGACGTAGCCATGAAGCTCGGTCCCGTACACTCATGGCAATACGACGAAATCGTCTTCAACGACCCATATCAGAACTTCCTCAACCTATTGACAGCTCACCCACCAACACCGCTGCCGAAAGCGAAACGCCGTCCAGTGCCGTTCCATCTTGCTAATCCTGGATCCCTGGAGGCTTCGAAAGGCGGCGTGCCGGAGTTCAATACGCTGATGGAGAAGGAGGAAGCAGATCGTCTTGAGGAGGCGCGAAAGACGATCATTGCAGAGCAGGATCGCTGGCGGGGTATTTTAATTGAGAGGGAAAAGGAATTACAAAAGTTGCAGAGACAGTTGCTGTCCATGTCTACCTGAGCCCTGCCTTCTTCGTATCGCTATCGTGGTGTGTCATTGTACGAATATCATAGAAGTTGTGTATAAACAGCATGTAAATATATGTAGCAGATCTATTAGCTACATTCAATGCCATGAAGCCCACCCTGGATACATCTTCGCCTGTAAAGCAGTGTCAATGTTCAACGGCAATTTCCTAATGTGAAAAGTGGTTGCATACCAGATTCGCATAGTCAGTCGCCTCCTGGATAAGCATCTGAACGAGATTGCTCGTCGAGACTTCCTTGTCCTGTCTCTCTTTACTCGTGGTGTACATTCCCTTGAGTTTTTTCTCTATCGGGTTTAAGGCATTCTTAGCCAGCATCCGCAAGTCCACCGACGCTTTGACTTGGTTCCGCCGTGAAGGCTCTCGTTCCTGTCGACGTTTCATAGGGAGTGCAGGGTCTCCAGGGAGTTGGAACTTACCAACTTCCGCTTCTCGTCTTCCCATTCCACCAATGGATCGTGAATGAACGCATCAAGGACGCTCATCAGAGAGTCTTTGTTATCCCGCAGTAGCTGTAGAGTGACTTCGCATGCGATGCGGAAGACACCTGCAATTGACAAAATCAAGTAATTGCTCTGCAGAATGGGAGGCACTTATACCTTCAACGCCTGTAACACCAAGGCCATCCACGATATTCTGCGTCAACCTAAACGGGACTTTCTCTGGCGTTTCCAACGTTTTCCCCTACCTCATCATAAGACATTAGCGACGGATAAACCTGAAAATCACTCGCCTTCTCAAAAAGACAGTTAAAATCAACATGAACGACGTCTCCAGTATTGTTATCGAGTAGTATATTTTCACAATGCCGATCCCCAAGGCCAAGAATCCACCCAACCATCGACATGACCGCCGCGGTTCGTCCATACGACAAGCGACTGGCCAACCAGGCAGTAGGTTCGGGGAAGGTTTCGATGAACCAGTCGTGGAAAACTGGCGGGAACCTGCAACGCGTTGAGTTGCTAACGCAGAAGAAAAGGAGACCATCTACTAACCCAGGCAAGATCTTCGTAGTAAATAATTCAGCGGCTTCTTTGTCGGGTGCATCCTTGATCTTTCTAAAGACGTCGCCCATTTCATTAGACTGAGAACGTAATGTAAACATTGAAAGTCAAGAACGACACCAGGAATACACACCCAACTCTTGATCCGCCTTGCTTCATAACCTCGAATGAGGACAGGCCGAATCGGTATAGTGTTCGGCACCCATTGGATGAAACCACACTCTTCATTCAGGGTCACAACTCCATAGGTCCTTATATCTACAGAAAATAAGTGTGAGCATCTGATCCCTGGCAAAAAGAAAGAAAACGACGGACGCAGTTGCCTCCGCCGAGATTCCGAATTGGCCTTGAGCAACTTATTAATAATGGCATTAAAGTCCATCAATCGTGCATCTTTTCGAAGATCGTCTTTTGGCTTTCCGAGGAACATGTATACTTGCCCATTGCTCCCCCGGATCGTGATCTTCCGTGGTTTTGCCAGAGAGCGCATGACTTCGATCTCATCGGCAAACTCTAACGAAATACTATTGAGCAACACGATTTCAAAGCGTGCGTAATCTAGGACGTACCGTTAAATGTAGGGGCGTTTGGCGGGAAGGGCTGATGCGTTGAAGAAGAAGACGAAGTTGGTGGCAAGCTCGCAGTCAACGACTCTTGTAGAGGAATGATCAAGTCAGAGTGTCCGAGGCCTTTTAATCTCGGAAAGTCTTTGCTCATGCTCAAAACTCGTTTGTCGTCATCAACATGATGATCACAAAGAGCCAAAAGCTCGTTGGTCATCGCCAAACATTGAGATATCAGTTTCGTGATTTCCGTTCTAGCGGTTTGGTTTTGTGGATTGTTCTGTTGAGCAGCTTCAGTTTGGGATAAAATGGAAGCTTAGCGAATATTAACCCGAAGCTGGTCCAGAATCAACTTTCCTCGTTGTTCTCGATTCTGTTTGGTCGATTTCACGACGGAAGTGAAGAGCCACAAAGCTTGTTTCGGATATTCTTGCATGACCGTCACAATCAACCGGGAGAGATGTTTATAGACTTCTGGATTTGAATGCCCAACTCGCGAGACAATCTGAGGGAAAGCAGTAAACCACTTTGCAGATAATCAGAATGAGGATAGAAATAGATGAAAAATATCACCTTGTAAGCGGGGGCTTCCCTTATCGCCGTTGCAACAAGTTCGTTTAGCTTTTTGAAGTGCTCGGAGGGAGCCGTGGTCTTGTCCTCTCCGAGGTCGAGCCAAATTGTAAGGAGACGGGGAACAGTTTGATAGACATACTTGGATCCATATCTGATGGCTTTCGAAAAGGAGCGAATAGTGTACAAGTTCATCTTCACGCCTCTTTTTTGGGATCCAATGTTAGGCCTGGATAAGAGATAATGAGGAAAGGAACACTTGCCGTTTAAGTTGATCAGAGATAGGTAGAGATTTGAAACACTCGTCATAAAATTTGCCATGGTAAAAGTGGGCACTCTCCCATCTAATCACGGCCATGGTCAATTTGCTACCACCCAATGCAATGGCACGGGGTCGATGCTCACTTTGCCTGCAGTGCACTCGCCTCCTTGAATACGCTCAAAATGGTGGCAACGTCGAACCTTTCAGATTCGCTCATCCAACGAGCACGAAGGACTTGAATCTACACACCTATCGGAATTGAGAATGATTAGATTCAACGTACTCTCGTACCTTGGCTTTCATTTTTGTTGTTTCGTCGTCAGCGGTGAGATCGAGGACATCCTTGTCGTCTAATAGCCCAAGCAATCGCATAGAATTCTCTAACTCTTGTAAAGCACGCAAGGGCTCTCCAGTGGCTTTTACGAGTTTTGCACTTTCCATGAAAGAGAAGCGCTCCTTGCTTTGCTGTGCCTGCAACACGGCACTATAAGCAGTTTGCCATTGGCCAGCCTTCCTGGCAATCTTGGCGCTTGCCAGCCAGGAGCGCCCAATTTCTTTTGTTAGGGTGTGACCAGGATCGGGTCTAGACTAAAATTACAGACAGCACATTCACAAGAGAATGAGATACGCACGAAAGGGCAAACGCCGTCCGTCGCATGCTAAGTACAGGCTCGCGACTTCGGAAGGTTGGAAGGGTTGCATCCAACCTTGCCGACAAAATCTGAGAGAGTTCCTGCAATACTTCACGGCGTTTGTGATTCTGGGGCGATGAAGGGAGAATGGATGTGGCACTATGAATTACTTCAAGTTCATGCGTCAAGTGCAAATCGAGGACGGCATCATAGGACCGACGATAGCCTTTGATTCCGGCCGCAGTGATGGGAGCCCCTAAGACTGAGCGTGCGAGGGATAACGCTGCAGAAACGGCCGCGGTATCCCCGGTGCGCATTGCCAGCAAAAGCCTGGCCATTACGATGGGCGAATCTTGAGCGCTCATTCGGTTAATAATGTTCTCAACATCGTCCCAGGCTCCAACCATCCATGCACTTTCCACTTGAAAACCGGCTAAGGTGTTTTCCCACTCAGGAAACCGAGTCAAAACACCCCTTACATGTGTACGTAGGGTGTCTGAAGGTCAGGTAAGTAATCAGCTTTATATACAATACTTAGAACTCACCATAATGACCAAGGTTCCGAAGACACCGCAAGAGACCAAGGTGGAAATCAACGTTGTCAGGCGATTGTTGAAGTCTTACTTCCCAGCAGCTCTGAGCTGCGGTCCATCGTCCTGTACTTTCATGCTGGCGAATTTGGTGCTCGAGAGACGGTGATAATATAAGCGTTGAAACACCTTCCATCCCATCTGGTTCATCGAGATGGGCATATATCTCGTGAAGTTTCTCATAATAGCCAGGAAGGTCTTTGTTATGAGCCGTATGCTCCCTCAATGTAACTACCTGCTGCTCAAAATTCATGAGGGAACGCGCATAAGCCTTACATTGGAATGCGGCTTTCGCCATGAGGTTTTGGTCGATGCTGGACAGGATGGAGTCCAACCGAAGGAGTTGTTCCTCAACCTGATTGCTGATTTGATACGCTCGCGCTCGTTTGTTGTCGATTTTCTTGCTGCTGATCTCTTGTCTTACAACGCGTACCCACTTGTTCAGGTGGTCAAGCAAGATGAATACCGCCTGTAGAATTGTCAAAAATGTTCGGGGTGGATGACCCGTTCATACCTGGGCACTGAGCAGCCTCTTGTCGGACGTCGAGTTGCTCTCAGAGTCAACTTGATCTTCCAATACAACCATAATTTCAGCACGGATCCCCTGGGCGTCATCCTCGTTCCCAGATATCAAGATGTTGAGAACCAGGTGAGGGAGCAGATGATGGGCAACGACCACATCTTTGTTGCGAACTGCTGATCGAAATACGCCAAAGATAATTTGAGCGGTTGGCCCCGATGCTCTTGAGATGAGATGATTTACCCAAAGTTGGATCCACTCTCTATACGTCGACTGAATAGGATAGATTGGCAGCTGAACGGCGTGAGATGAGCCTTGTGGCAGAGTGAACCGCCCCTCGAGCAACGGGGTGACAGTCTCTAGAACATGTTTCGGCAACGAGCTCCACCTATTTCGTACTTTAAGGGGGACAGCAGCTGTATGAGTAGTTGTAGCGGCGACCAGGGCGGGAGTAAATTGGCAAAATTTCAACAGCTCTTGGATGCTGTACGCCAAATGACTTTGATACTTGATGTCGCTAGTAGAGCGGAATGCTCCAACCAACAGATCTTGAATAAGATGAAGTGCGAAGATTACTGATTCTCCCTCGTCTGTGAAGTTCTTCAGGACAACCATGCTTTTGTCTTTGAAGCCGATTTCGCAACGATCGGGATCCACAGCCCCTAGTATTCCAATGCATTCGAAGGCAAGCAAGCGTAATGCTTCTGTTCCATCACCGTCCCGGCAGGCAGCAGTGAAGAGTGCGGCAGATATTTGACCGACCATAGCATCAAACATATCGCCAGATGCGAGACCGTGAATGAAAGCTTTATGCGAAGACCCCATGAAAGCCTTTAATTCAGCCAGAGACTGTGTAGCGACGGTCAAGTTGTCGCTTGAAGAGCGGTCGAGGATACGTTGAAGTTCTTCTTTTGGTGACCATACTCCTCGGATCTGCTTCAGTTCCTCATATAAAGGAATGAGTTCAGGAATAACCGACAGGTCTACAACGTCATCTAGATATCGTCCAAGCGCCTTGCCCATGATACTGATGATGTATTCCAGAGAACGGAGAGCGGAATGGCGTGCAGAGCCGGAGAAAAGCGGCCAAGAAACAACAAGAGCAGCACTGGTAGGCCCAACGTGAGGCCCTATCTCTTCAGGTCCCAACGTCTTCAAAAATGTATGCCAGCTCTGAAGGGTGACCTCAGACAGCTCAGGTACGGAAACCATTGTTTGAAAAGTAGCCATGATCTAAGGATGCTCATGTGAGAATGTTATTGAAGTTTGTCCGAACCAACAAACCTGGGGAGAAACGTTGCTGATTGCTGGCCCAATCTGAGTAATCAAAGCACCCAAGCTGCACAAAATCTTCCTTTTTGTAGCCAGAGTCTTCTTGCCGAGCACATCTTGTAGCATGTCATTGATACTAGAGATCAAGCCGAGCATATAGACCTTGAGAAAGGCACCCAAATCTTGCGCAGGAGGCGGACGGCCCTTTCCCGATACCAAAGCCCGTTCAACCTTCCTCAACGCTTGCACTGCCTACGAATAACAATAAGTATGGGCAAAGCAGGGTAATTCCATCACTCACTGCCTCTGAAACTTGTTCATTTTCGTCACCCATAACCACAACTAACTCCGCAAGTAGGGAAACTATACAGCTCTTCACGACACTAAAAAGATCAATTGCTGAGCCTTGCGTGGCTTCCGATAAAATCTTGAGGACAAAGTTCAAGCCTTTTGTTGTCTGAGCTTGGTTCGGATTGAGAAATATGTGAGCGAGGATTCCATGGCAATGTTTAATGAGCAACGTGGAGGGTTTTGTGCCTAATTCTCGAGCAATTGTTTCCACTCCTCTCCGGTCAGCTTTAGCATATAGCTCAGGGAGAGTATGAGAAAGCGTTAGGTTAATGAAGTCGGCGGGGGTAACAGACATGAGGCGACAAAACTCGCTAAATTGACTGGGTTGACTCAAAAGTCGCGTGACAATGAACGGAGCAATCTGATCAAAGTAAGGATGCAAGAGAGCGTACGGACTCTGCTTTTTTTGTCTAGAGATTGTTGTGATCTGGTCTATCCATCAATCGTAGCCATAAAACCTAGATGTTGCTCACCTGAAGACAAGCCAATCCCCTGACGACAGGGTTTGGTTGTGCAAATTGGGAAATGAGCAGACAAAGGATTTGACCCAAAACTTCTACATTTTGCGTCCTGCGAAATATTTCAGAAACCTGGTAGGTGGCACTAGGAGGCAACGTACTGTCCCATCGACCCGACCGCCACGAGAAGGGTTTCTCGGACGGTATTCTTGGCTTGTTCCATTTGTCGATACAATCGAGCGAAAATTGACTCAGATGTTTTCCATCCCTCGCTTCCGCTGGCCGCGTGAAGTTGGACTATATCACTCAATGCGTAACTGTTGCAAATGTCAGAGAAACTCCAATACCAGGTTGAGAGAATACTCACCCAGCACTCAGTCGAACGCTTCGGTCGGTATCAACTATCCCTCTAAAAATGGTATTCATGATATCTTCCAATCTTTCGCTTCCGGCGTGATGTTGTATTATGGGGCGAAAAGCGCTGAAAACGGATCGACGGACGCTAGATGTAACCTCCGCTTCAGGTCCATCAAGTAAATGTACAATGACAGGAAGATAGAAAGACAAGATTGCACTAGGATGCTCTGCTGCGTGAGAGATGCATGCGGACCCATCACACTGTGCAAGCAGGCATGGTAATTTCGCTATCTTCACAGCTAATGACAAACGTTCCGTAGACGAGGAGCCCAGAAGAGGTCTGAAAAACAATAAGCACCTTCCAAGCCCACAAGTGATGGACGAACCTCTCAAATCTGTCCTGCAAGTCGTCCAGGGCGCGTGTCACGAACTTGTTCTCGTCCGCGCCTGTGTCATCGTCCATCCACGAAATGATATCAGGATGAACAAGGTCTTGCAGGAGGGATTGAACCCGACGTTTCCAAGCTGGGTCTCCAGGTAAGGACGAACAAACACCGCGCACGATGTCGACAGGAAGCTGCGGCTTTCCTAGTTCCAGAAGCAAGCGATCCCTTTCTGAACTTTGCGGAAAGTTTGGGAGAGCTTCTTTCATCATTTTGATGGTCTCTTGATCTGCTCGAGATATACAGCTGTGAAGGTATGAGGCTGCCAAGGCCTGTGAAAAAGCATCAAATTCCAGTCTAAGGATGAGAAAAGGGTAGAGCTACAACCCCCAGCTGTTTGTTTGTTGAATCCCATTGCCCAACGCTAAGGAGTTGAAGGGATTTGTAAACTCTCGCTCTCGAAGGAATGGTCACTTGTTTGTCATAGAACTTTGTGAGCGCTGGATCGATGACGCTCCCTTCCAAACTAAGGGCGCCATCCAAGCGAAGTTGTACCAACTGGCCTGGCAAATCTCCAAAAATCCTTCCATTGCCAGGTAAAGTGCTCAGCTGAACCAGCGAGATGATCCTGACAAGGGCCTTAGCTCGTCTTAAAGATGTGGTGGCGCATTGCGGGGTCAAGCAATGGTTGAACAGGGTTTGAGCGGTTTCGACGATTTTCCGAGCTAGGTCGGCAACGAACCAATGGCAAAGAGGGCTGGGGAAGATAGCATTCACCAGGATCTCGAGGGTCAGACTCAGAAATACAGGAACGTGGGAGATAGCATGGACAGTTATGCCCAATGGGTTGATCTGAGCAGTATTCAAGATGAAGGGAAATGATATTCACAAAATAGAAACACGTACTGGTTCCAGTGGGTCAGTGGACTTGATTTCCAGATGACGGGGATTATTGAACAAAATCAGCGTTACAGGAAATGTAAGTGCGAGTGGATGAGAAATGAGGTCTATGTTCAGTGTGAGCTTAAGTCCAACAAAAGCGATTGACTACCTTCAACATACCACGACACATTTCAACACCCTCGGTGAGAATACATCGGAGTGTCTTCCAGCAAGCCTCGGTAGTTTCTGAGGCCCTGAGATTCAAATTGGCACCGCCAAGTCCACGAAGAACCATAACAATGATATTGAAAGTCTTATCTTTCATATGTTGCGGCGTAAATACACCTTCATCTGGTGACAGATCCCGCTCAACCCAAAGATCCAAAACCTGGCATAAATCCAACAGTCTCGCAAAGAGTTTCTTCACAAGATCGTCAGAGCCATAGTAGATTCCGTCAACGCGCTGAAATACGCGTTGCATAACTTCCAACGTGGCCTCGACTATCGTGACCTTCTCTTGCATCGTGTTCCAAGGAACATGATCTGGCAAAGGGAATGACGCGAGGAATGTCTCCGCCAAGCTAACGACGATTGCCGTCCATGTTTGCGTATTGGAAGCGTCAATATGAGACGTCGCGTCTCCGTCTAAATACTGAGATATCAGGCTCCACAGAAACTCCAAAAACTGAGCTGGAGACGCGTCGAAATTCGAGCCATTGAAAGAGGGAACAGGAAAGGGCGTCGGTGCTGGCGCAACGTTCATAGAGCCTTAACCATGAGAAATTCCGTGTATCTTGGGTACCCGTTTGCAATCTGTTGCCTTCAGTAGATGCCCGGTTGATACAGGGAAGGTTTGGTGTAGCCAGTCGCGGAAAAGGGCGCAGGATGTTGGTGGTGGAAATCAAATATTTGATTAATTAATTAAATTTGCAAATTAATACTTTCCAGTTTATTGCAGTGACGATGGTATTTCACAAAAATCGCTTCTACTTCCTCCCCGCCCTCCGTTTTTCTTTCGATTTCTCTCTCTCCATAGCTTTCTCCTCTGCACGCTCTCCCTCAATAGACCCAAACACCCGCTTCATGCGCTCATTATAAGCTCGGTCCTTCTCAATCTGCTTCTTCTGTTCCACGCCCGCCAAGAACCTCGCGTCCTTCCGGAGCTCCCTAATAGCACCCTTCCTCTCCTGCTTGTATTGATTACGCAATTTCGCTGCCTCGTTCTTCTCATGGTCAGGATCTTGGCGACGAAGGTAATTCGATGAAGTTGTTTCAAACTTGGGAATGTACGTGGGAATCGGAATGGGTTTGTGGGCTTGAAGGCGTAGAGGTTGTCGTGCTTGACGAGAGAACTTGAGTAGGCGTTGTAGGGAGTCCGTCAGCTTGGCCAGTTGAACCTAAGCCATAGGTTGAGTAACAAACAGTGAAACAATACAAGTATCTACCCTGAGGCCCTCAATGAGGTTGTCAGCATCAACATTCTGCAGAATCACCAGTATAGGCTCGTAGAGTTCAATAAAGGCATCAATCCCCTTGTACAGCTCCGCGAACCGCCCCAACAACTCGAAAGCGAGTCCAAGAAGATCGGTCTTTGCTTGCTCGCTCGCCTGCGATATCGAAAGTAAACTTGTTAAATTGGGCTTTTGAATAACAGGTGCCTTCTTGCCATTCAACTTAAGCATCAAACGCCGACATGATTCTGAACGAAAATCGGGAGAAGGGAAAGAACCAGGAAGGGATGGAATATCTTTGTAATGATGAGGTGCCAAATGCAAGACGGTGTTAACCAAAAAATTGCCGGCTTCTGGTACAAGCCGTTTTGATAGGGCCTCGAATTGGAGGAACAAAGAGCACAAGAATAGGCCACTAGCAATGTCTGAAAGTGACCTGACCCGACCGAGACCAAGATATGCACCGATGAGCACACGAGTCGGCGAGATAACCGCGTGATTAAGATCGCTCGTTGGCCATACGAGTCCAATAATCCGCAGCAATGAAAGTTCCGGCAGTTTAGGCCAAGTTTTGGAATCCGGCATCAAGGCCCCTCTGGAAAGACCACGCTTCAAATTTTTGTGCATCAGGGTGAGCTTTTCATTAAAGCACTCTGCTGCAGGGATGGGGTAGGCGCGGGTAATCGCGATGAGATGCGGGAGGAGGGCCGATACCAAGGTGAAAGAAGGTTCTGATAGAGATGTGATGTAGAGTATGTGATCGATGAGAACAGCACCCAAAGTCTATTGCGTTGTGAGATAATTAGAGAAAAGGGAGGCTGATGGCTCACTTGTAGTTTGAACTTGTTTTCAGGAGCCAAACTTGTGTGATACAACGTTCGTATACGCTGCACGATCGTAGGCACGTCCGCATCGGCGACGCCATCCACGATCTTTAGGAACTCTTCGTGTGTTGAGGGACAAGGGAAAGTAAACGGCAACTCCACACTTGAAAGTTGTCGTGCTTTCGATTCTCCCTTTGCTGAAGACGCCACGGAAACAAGATTTTCATGTTCGCCTTGTTCTTCCTCAGAATCATCCGCCGAACCTTCTTCCTCGTCTTCCTCCCCTCCGGAGCTTTCCCCTTCGTCATCCTGACCTTCATCTTCCTCCTGCTCAGCCTCCAGAGTATCACCCCCTTCAAGGCCCGCACCCAAACCACCCAATTCGGCGTCTTCATCATAAAAATCATCTTCCAAGTCATCTGCTCCCCGTTTCCGCTTCCCCTTTCCCTTTCCCTTTCCCTCGTCATCGCTCTCCTCCTCAAGGCCCAGCATACGACGTCGTCGAGCCCTTTCCGCCTTCTCCAAAGACTCTTTTTCCTCCAACGCTAACTCCTCTTCCGTCTTCGTTCTATCCTTCGGCTTCGCTCGCTTGTCAAATGCAAGCTCACGGACATGCTGGTCGTAATCATCATCTTGAGCCTCCGGAGCAAGAACCTTTAGCGTTTCGTTGACATCCGAGGGCGGTTTGGCTGAGGGCTCTGCACGAGTGCCGAGTGGAACGAGATTGCTTCCAGATGAAGTCGAAGGGTCTGGAGCGTAGATTAGATCGCGCAGAGCCGCAAAATTATTGTCCAATTCGTGACGAACGTCTTCCCCTGCCTGCTTTTCCATTTGACGTCGCAACTATTGATGAATAAAAACAGTGAATGAGTTTGGAAGGACGCTAAATCAAAGACGGACCTTGTGCTCCTTGCTTTTCGCAATGACCTCTGCCATTACCTCTGCTTTGGACTTTTTTCTTTCAGGCTACAAGTTACTTGTTAGTTCGTACACTCACTAGAGATGCGATAGAAATACGCCTACTTCTCCGTCGCTATCCTCCTCGTCACTGAATCCTCCAAAGTGGGTTTTAGTGACAGTCTCTCTGTCAATCTGGCCTGGAAAGAATTGAATGCGTAAATGATTCAAGAAAACTCGATACATACCCAAACCCTTCTCCTCGTCGCTATCCGAACCAAGTCCAACATTATCAAAGTCGTCCATTTTTGAGAGGCTCTGGCCGTAATGGGTGAGTTCTTCCTCATCTTCAAGATTGAAGGCTGCCCCTTTCGATGCTCGTTGCCGCTCCTTCGTAAATCGTTCCAGCATCCTCTCCTCAATGCTCATCGTGGGGTCGTTTTCACCAAAACGTCGATCAATAATGCCACCAGCTCGATCCTTCTCTTCGTATTCTTTCAAGAGCGTCTTCTTGCGCTGCAAGATTTAAAGTGAGCCAAAACATTGTGTTCAAACCAATTAACGCGAACCTGTTCAATTCCCGCCTGTTTACTCTTAGCAGGCTTTCCCGTAATGCCTTTGAGCCTCCTTCCACCGACATCATGCTTCAATTTCGTGACCTTGGTATCAAAAGGATTCAGCCGTTGTTTGATCTCCTCAAGTTTCGCAGCCTTCTTCTCCTTGTCCTTTTCGAGGGGTGTTGACCGTTTTCGCTTCTTCCCTGACTGATTTTGACCTGTAAGACCTGCCTGGGCCAAGGCTGTTTTTAATTGTGAAAGCTGAGATCCATTGGCCATCGTCAGTTGCGGTCCAGTCGAAAAAAATGTGACAAGCCTCAAGATGTGACGTCGGTATGGGATCACGTGCCACGTTCTTCTTTCATCCGTCCTTGAGCGCTCCATGCGTGTCGAACGCCCCCGCAGCCATCCAAACGAACAACCATATGTCAATGACGCCGTCTACGACATCCAAGATCCGGGGTAAAGTAACCAGGTTTACGGCTGCAGGTTACATTGACAGCACCCGCGTGACCGTGGTACTCGGAGCCAACTCGGGGCTTGGATTTTCTTGGAGTCGATGTTGGCTTTTGGGATCTCCACGGGGAGTCAGCGTGGAGAGCCTGTGGAGAGATTATTTTGCATTGGAATGTAGATCGAAATTGAGCTGAGAAACCATATTTGTGCCCACTTGATCGTCAGCCCAATTGTTGTCATTTGATTTCGCAAAATTCGTGCTGTCTTCTCATAAGAGATGGCCTATTATTCTACTACTTACCCCCATTCTTTCATGGCACACACACCCGCCGACACTAATGCTATAGCATTCCCAACCACACGGTCTACTCGCCACAGCCTTTCCGAGATGTCCATGGTGTCTACTCGTGCCACCGCCCTGGATGTCTGCTATTCTGTCTATGGGGAAACGGGGATGTCAGCAGATGCTGTTGATCGCTTCTATGAGGCCAACGCCAGTGAGTATTGTCCTTCTATCTCTCATAATCATCATATCTGACATTGGTTCAAGCGTAAGTCAGTCAACTGACTCTAACACATACCCTGATCATCCCCGCAGTTATGAGAATCCATTTGTTACCGCCACCTCACGCTCGGTCATAGGCGATATCCATAGACTTTCGCGTCAGTTAAGCTCAGTTGACGTCCCCCGCCCACTTGCAGTGCTTTGCACTCTTTTTCGTATACGGCCTTCAAATCATGGTTTTCTAGGCCAGTATTCGAATGAAGCTCTGTTCCAAGCTTTGCGCGTTTGGACAGATGTTGGAGACATCTGCGAGAACGAAAGTTTTGGTGGGTGTCAATGGCGATGCGGCCGCGATCTAGCACACTTACCACACCGTGAAATTTAGATGGGCACCGTAAAGTGATCGTGGAGCATACCCTCAACGTTCTACTTCTACCAGGGATCCATTGTGAAGGTCCCATCTCTCACGCCCATTCCTCTGTCGATTCCCTCGTAAATCTCAACGGTTCCCCACTTTTTCATTCCCAATCCCTACCCTTCATCTCACCTTCCCTTCCTATACCCGGAACTTCGTTATCTGTTCCCTCCCCTCTGCATTATAAGCTCCGCATAATAACCCGCCTGTCTTTCAACGAACAAGGCCTGGTCACCCATCACCGTGACATTTGGGACGTCAAAGACGTTATGGGTCTTTTGCCAGGCGTTTCATTGGCGCAATGGGTTGGAACCAGACTCGCCGCTGCGGGACTATCATACGCCGCTAAACTTCTACCCAAGAGTAAATCTCGGAGCTATGCCGGTCTTTCCACCGAACAAACCTACTCCCCTGCTGCGGTGGACTTGGAATATGGAATGGCCCAGACACCTCCCTTATAGCGCAACGCCTACGAGGAGCACCCTTGGCGTTGAAGGAATCTGAACAGGCTTCGGATTCAATCCACCGTCCGGAATTCAAACACAGTGACTTAGCAATCTGCGACGCCGCCGCCCCTCTCGGCGAAAAGTCGGCTCACCTGTCAATAGCACTGTTTGTCGGCGCTTTGGTCGTTGTACAAGGTGACGGGAAGTTGGCCCTACGGCTGAACGCATGATCGGCTGGATAACCTCTAACAACCTGAACAGGTTCACATCGTAATCCCTCTGACTACTCGGGCCATTTTCTCGGAGCGCTTTAGCGCGCGTTGGCAGAAGAAGCCTAATCATGGGGTATTGTTGGCGGCGAAGCTGTGTATTAGAGGGGATTTGTTTGTAGATTCGATACTCTACCGATACCAAGTTTAATTTTTCTGGTGGCAAGCCATTAGATGGGGCCTACGTATTGTAGTTAGAACATATCTCTAAGCTTCGATTAGCGGTCGGTAAATGAACATGCCTGGTGGATCCCTTTGTTGGCTTCATTAGTCCATGTATTTACATAGATAAAGGGTTGCTACTCGCCCACAATCTGCTCCAATCGCAAGGACTCGAAGTACCATATAAGTGACGTGCAGGACATGACACGTTTCGTTCTTTTTCCCATATCTGGACGTACATTGCATCCGCCACCTCCTCAGAGCATGAGTATTTCCGCCACCATTATATACTTACTGCTTAGTGGCCTCCTCGGACGACTTATGAACTCGAAAAGCCTTGCGCCGTGCACCACTTCAGTAGGGGTAGGAGGCTAGAGTGGATCAACTGGCGCCCCAGATCAGTTCTATGTAGATAAACGCGCGTTGCTGGATCTCAAGAACTCTGCGTGTATCTTCGGTTCCTCCTCCTTTCATAATCCCAGATTCGAAGATCGGTGCCTTGCAAGGAGGTATGACGAGGCCGCGGAATCAGTACGAAGGTCGTCATTGTGCTCGAGTGGGCATTTGGTGGACATATTGCGTTACATTGGTACGTCCTGGGACCAAAGGTGTTGAATTCGTAATCGGCTGAAATGCCCACCTCACCCCATCCAGTTCAATTCTTGTGGTTTTACTAAAAACTTCCATAAGCTAGGTACACAAAAAAAAGAAGAAGGGTCACTTGAGATTTGACAAACTTGACCGTCGAAAGCCGTCGAACCCCCATCGCGGCTGGCAGGCGCCACAAATCCTCCACTTTTCAGCTTAACAACCTGGCTACGTTTACATGCAAGTCAGGCTCGGAATGTCGAAACACAGTTTTTTTCAGCACCCCGACAGTTCGCAGATCCTTCGATTTTTTTTCATCGGCTTTCTGTCGGCTTCTCCCCGTTACGCCCCGTGCTGCTTTTCCTCCATGTATTTACCGATACTGGGCGCCTGACCACAGCTGGTTAACCTACATGTTCGTCACGATTCACCGGTAAATCTACCGCCTGTAAGCAGCTCGTGAAGAAGAAGCTCTTTGGACAATGGACATGGCAAATTCAGACGGTGAGCCCTCCTCCGGTTCTTCTGGCGTTTTTGACAGTTCGCACTAGTAAGAATAGCACTCGTATGCGCCATAAATGACACTACAGATGTTACATAAAGCTGAGGTGAGATCCTCAGGTCCTATTACACGCGCAGGAACTCATTTCGTTTGAGCTTCGATTATCATTACATGTACGAACCCAGTCCTTCGCAGCCTTATGAGATAGGGAACGAGATTCAGATGAAGGTTGCAAGCCTTGCAATTACTTCTCCCACTCCGAATCCTTAATGCATCTGTAAAGCATCTCAAACGTTACGGCAAGTCCCCACTGTCCCCATACGCTCTCCTTGCCTTCTTCCGGTAAGCTCGGGAAAAGCTCCAAGACTCTCACCGGAAAGTATCAACAGAGCTCCTATCTCTACGCGCTCGAACCTCACATTCCCTCTGAGGTATGACTTCTGGACTGACGGCGCAAATTTGAGCCTCCTCAGAGTCTGGTTTCTGACTTCTACCTTTCATGATTCATCCTAGGCATACCGGTCATTCGTCAATCCAAAAATTCAGCGCTCCATTCAGCTCCCACATGATCCTGTTCATTCAAAACTGAAACGGTTCCTCAAACCGTAAACGCACCCGCTTTGCATGAGATTACTCTGATCTGCGATTTCGGTGAAAGGCGGCAATACATCCGTAGATTCCCAGCACTTAACGAGGATAGCCCAGAAATGGCAGAAAGCGAAGCCTGGTAAAATTCGGTCAATTTGTAACCTGTCGAGCCGTTGCAAAGCCTACGGTTGGCGAGCAGGGTCAGGTCTGTTTGAAGCCTGATAGAGCCTGATCCGAAAAAATTTGACAGGAGCCTGGGGTCCTTGTCACCGCTTCCAACGTATTCACAATGAATATATGTACCATATGTGTCACACTTTTCAGGTAGCATTAGTATGTAGCAGTAAAGCGTAAGTAATCCCTAGAAATATAATATGTGCAAGAAAATGTACAATGCCGTAGCAACACAAGCAGCAGGCCTAGGTGGAAAGTACGCATGGATGAACGCAGCAAACGCAGCAGCTGCCAACGGTATGCCTAAACCCAAGCCTGCCCCCGCTGCTCCCATCATCCCTTCCCCAGCAGCAGTAGCCTCCGCTAGTCCTGTAGCTCCCACCACTGCGTCACCTGAAACCACTACGGCTCCAGCTGCTGGTGTTCCTAGTACGACGGGGAGTTCGCAGTGGCCACGGCCGTATGTCCCGACGAAGAAAGCGGATGCTACGTCGACGCCTGTGGAGGAAGACACGTGGACGCTGGTGACGATACGCGGTGCGATGTTCGTGGTGGAGAGGGAGAGATGGCATGGCGGTGGGCAGCTAGGGCTTGAGTAGAGCTTATAGGCCACATTTCTCGTTTTCAGCTGTTTCATCGTCAACATCCATAGTCCATGCGTTGAATGGCGGAAACTCACGAATACCCAAAGCACCACCCCCAACGATGAGTGCACTTGGCGCCTCTTCGACTATCCTCTGTTTCTCCTGCATCCATTCAGTCATCGGGTGTAGGATTTTGATCTTCCACGCTCGTTGGCGCTGGTTCGTCTTCCTCTTCATGCTCGAACTCTTCGTCCGAGTCGACGGTAGCCTGAGCTGCTCTTTGTATGGCGGCTCTGGAAGAGAATCAGTAACAGCATGTGCGTGGTAACGAGAACTCACTTTTCTCTCAAGTGCTTCCTTCACGACGCTCCATACTCACGTATCAGCTTGAGTAGGAATTTCGGACCGACGTCTTTGATAGGCTCGAGGTAGTCGCATCCAAGGGGGATACATAGGTCAAACAACTTGGAATGATGGTTAGCGTACGGAGGAAAACGAAGAGAAAGGCAGCTAATTAACTCATGTTCATGTCAGGCACTTCAAGGGCCTCCTTAGGGTTCATCTCGCTGATAGGCTGCTTCTTCGCCTCTGAGTTACATGTCGGAACAAGATGCCAGTGGGCGCGTTGAAGGTGAGCGTGTCCATGTCATCGGAGCCTAGTGTACATCTGGATTGCGTAATAAATTGTTTAAGTATATTAAAAAGAATTATATTATTATTAATTGTGACGATGAACGTCACAGCCTTCAATACATGGACCCCAGAGATAAAAATATCACTTCTTAGTTGCTTCTTATAACTTCTGGACGTCAAAACAGACCTGGCCCTGCTCGCCAACCGTATGGTCCTAACCCGCAAGTCCTAGTACCTTCTCGCGTTGAACACAGCGAGGAAAAGCAACGGAAAATGCAAGGCTGCCAGTTCGTGGATGTGCTCCAACAACGGGTACTAGGTTTGTCTCTTGTTTGTCTCCGTGAGAAAGATCAAAACACCACTTCCATGTGGAAGCGCAAAACATGTATTTCAGAAAAAACATAAGGAGATACAGAAATTAATAAAATATGTCGACGTGGACGGCACGGCAAATTCACCAGGATCCCCACATGAGAAATGTGAATCCTGGCGCACCGTACATATGCGAACACCGAAAACTACTGCTCGCAGCGCTCAGCGATGTCCGGGAATAAATCGTTTATATTAAAAAGAACTATATTAATTGTGACGATGAATGTCACAGCCTTCGATACATGGACCCCAGAGATAAAAATATCGCTTCTTATAACTTCTGGACGTCAAAACAGACCTGGCCCTGCTCGCCAACCGTAAAAGCCGCCGTTGCTTGCGCGGTGTCACGAAAACCAAACAACGTTTTTGAAATACGCGTCACTCAAAAAGGCAGGTCGGGTCAAGGACTTTGGTAAGTGATGCGCAGGGATAGATAGGTATTCAACTTATTCAGCCTAGCGCAAGGTTTGTTCGAGAATCCTAGCCGTCGCCACGCTTGAGATTGTAGGATTCCATTTGTAGCTCAGAAGTCCATTCATCGAGTATCTTTCAGCGTCAGTCAAGAAAGAGATATCAGTTGCTATCTAATTATTATATAAAACAGGATCCACAACTGAGATGGCATCTGGCGTGCACTGACGGATTATTGATACTTGAACGATTGGTGCACACCATCGACTTTGACCTTCAAGCTCATGGCAGCGTTTCACGTTGAAAGATGGCACTTCGGGCATCCTCCGTGGCGATAGCATTCCTTGCCAAAGAAGTCGGCCTGCCTTCAAAGCGTGCGCCCCATGAAGATGCGCCGATTGGCTTTGCTACGTGCATACGTGAACACCATTAATTATTTTAATCGACCTGTGGCGAGGCCTGTACGTGGAGGGGTTACTTATACGGCGGAAAGGCACGCCGTAGTCACGTCGGGGGTTGCCAAGCGGTCTGCTTTCAAGAATGATCCCACAGAAAGAGTCCTTGCAACAGCTGGCCTGGCGCAATGTATGTTCCCAAATCCGATCTCCGTTGAGCATTTGGACCTCTTTTCAGTGGAACGTTCTTTGTCAACTACTTTCGCCCCTGCGCCAGCTGTTTGGACGCGTCGCGGAGTCCTGACCAGGTAACTCCCAAGGCGTGCCTCGTAAGCCGCAGCGCCGGCCCCCACAATGAAGGCTGTACACGAAGTCCAGCGAACGGCATAAATAAACACTTCTTTATGCATTTTTATGGCTCCGAGCGCGACATGTAGCAAATCGGGCTCACCAACGAAGATAAGATCTCAATGTTATGCCGTGTTTGCACCCACCTTTGATGAGCGAAATGAATAAGCGGCACCCTCAGACCTCCACCATTACCGCAACTGGGCCTATTGACAGGCATTCACCCAAAAGTCGAAGCACATGAAAGCGGAGTAAAGCCGTGAGTGGTTGTGACAGCTGTGGTTCCATTCCATTTCTTATGCCAGTGACTCACCATCGTAGTTTCGATTTACGCATGTAGTACGCTCAAGCCACGATGACGCCTGAACCCTGCGAGCTTGCGAATTTTACGACATCTAGAATGGTAATCGAAACGAAACAAAGAAAAAGCGAGAGCGACGGGAGACGACGACGACGTTCGTCAGCTGGTGGTGTTCACTAAAGTAAGTAACTCCATATGATTCCCTTTCAATTGTCTACTTATTGTCAGTTGAAGAAATGGAATGCGCACTTCGTTACAATGCGGGAACAAGATGCGGGAACAAGAACGTTGTTGCAGGGATTTCGAAACAAGGGAACGTTCTACAAGAAGTACAAGCTAAGGACTTGCTTGAAGAATGATGTTTCCCTCTTCTTATGCGGTTTCTTTTGTTACAAAACTTACTTACAAATTGACAGCCATCTACATCTCGACCATGTACCGATTAAGGATCGTCGGGGGAAGCTTCTGCAGCCGTCCCTTTCCGTGCAATCATTTCCACGCAGACGCGTCATGCCAGTCGTCCGGACTATCATTTTACCAAACGAGATCCCAGCACGCGTATTAAATCTACATACAACGGAGGCTAATATATACCTCGATCAGCCTCGCAATTATACCTCCGCCCAACGCGCTTCGAAACGCACGCGACCCAACGTGCGCTAGTGCACGCATGAGCCACTCAGTACATATGGCGTGATAATCGAGGGCAAGACCCGCGCCCGACGTACGGCACAACTAACGCCGACCTTTTTACCTTCTTCTTTCATCCTTTCTGGAAAAGCAACTTGCAGGTAGATCCCTTGACGCCATGCGGTCCCGCGACGAGTAGGCGGTCCCAGCCATTCCTTTTATATTCAAAGTAAATTGAAATAAGCCGCTTGACCTCTTGAGTTAGGGTTCCACCATCGTGGGATCGGATGCCCACGAGAGGTGTTGAACCCTTAGCGCCCTTTGTTTTTCTTCTTTTTTCCCTTTTTCTTCTTTCCACAGTCCGCGAGTCCTTTTTTCTTTTGTGTGACAGTGTGCGCCCTCTTTTCTCCCCCTCCCTTCCTCCCTTCCTTGTAATCAAAAGGTCCGGGTCGAAACCTCCGAGCAGCCTTGATATGTAAGTAGGTGCACTTGTACCACATTCGTATACGTAAATGGCACATGAGCCTCGTAACTTGCAGCTTGCTTGACTCCATAAGAATTTATGGAGACAAGCAATGTGTCAATTAGCTTCCCGACATTAAGCCGTGTGTAATTCCGCAGTATCCACTATTCATAGTATACGCCGGGGGACAAGCATACAACACAAATTAGTAGTGTGCTATGTAAGTGTTCTTTTCTAAGAGTCAGAGTCAGACGGCATGACCCAATTCCAGGAACCGGACGCAGGGTGTTTCCTTTTATTAGAACAACTTTTTTCTTCTTGTAAAACAAGGGATTTCACACCCTGCCCACACCCCCACACCCACCCTTTTCCCAAGTAACTTCACCCTCCGAGTCGCTCTCACCTTTCAAATTTTCTTCTGGGGAAATTTTTATCCGCCCACGAAACAACAACAACAACAACAACAAAAAACAAAGAAGTGTACTTACCCGCCGGGGACACAAGGTCTGGACTAGTTCGAACGAAAACAAAGTAAGCGCCGAGGGAGGGTATTTCGTTCTAGTACATTTTGAATTATGCTAGGGGCCAGAAATGTAAAAGTATCCTTTGCCTGGTGCACTACAATACAAAAACAACCTTCGCAAGGCGCTCCGAATAGGAGCCAAGCAAGTCCGCCCGAGCTCCACGCATCCAGTCGGGTGGTGGGTGGGAGGGCGCCAGGAATAGATCATAAAATTATAAATCCACGGGGGTAATAAATATATTGGGTGTGGGTGGTATTCAGAATTATCGTATGGATGGGGATTCGATGCAGGGACTACTACTAGTGAGTAAAAGCGCACAAAAAAAGGAGCGGGTTGGAGAAAGTCGAAATGTTAGATAGATACCACAAGTCTACTATGTAATGGTAAATATTGAAGCTGATATTAGTACAACATGCTCTCGCCCTCGCCTCCCGGATAATAAATAGGTAAGGAAGCAAGGGGAGGGAACAAAAAAAAATGCGGCAAGAAGAGGATATCCGGTGTAAAAAAGGAAGGGAAGGGGGGCAAAGGAGGGTAGTAGTCCGTTTAACGGTGTGTGTGGAGATCCAAACATGGGGTAGAAACGGACAAGTGCGCGCAAGCCAAGATAGAGAGAGACGCAGAGACATGATAGGTAGATACAATCTTGTTGGTTGTTGGTGGGGATGGTACAGCATTGACTTTTGTGGGCGAATAAATAAGATAGCTGCATCGTCGAGAGAGAGAGAGAGATTTTGAGGATTCAATAAATAAATAAGGTGCTTCCGGAGAGGCTAATAAGTAGAGATTGGACGCGACACTGGAAGGGCCTCCTCCTTTACGAAGCGACGGGGGTCGGAACGGGGCTTGCCACGAGTCCCGACACGTTCCCGATCGCCTCCGCCCACGCTGCAGCAGCCTCCACCCCTGACACTGCTGCTTGCCCAACCGACTCTCGAGAAAAGTAGTCCTGCTGCGGGGTCGCAGCAGCCAGGTTCGGGGAAAAGTATGGGGGGGATGTATGTGACTTGCGAGGAGTTGCGGTCGGCAAAGAGGGCGTGTGTTGAGTTTGTTGATGTAGAGATGCGACATCCGACAGCGGCGCATTGGGAAGTCTGATGCCACCATCCCGCGGAGGAGACTGAGAGTCACGCGAGAGCGGGAATGTCCCCAGGTTTGGGGAGTTGTAGGATGTTGGTGGAGCAGAGCCTGACGAATAGACGGAAACTGAGGCAAGGAAGGGACGAGGGGGGAGGCCAAGTTAGCAGACTAAGACTTGAGGAGAGGTGGTCTTGGACAACACACCATTATCGTCCCAATCGCTAGCGCCGCTGCCCGAGTGGACAGAGGACGTGGAGGATACTGAACTGCGACGTACGAGGCCGTACTCGCGTGGTTCCTTCTTCACCATGGCGGTCCGTTGTTTGGGGCTAACGGTGCCTTTGCTCTGCTTCCGCGCCTTGTTTCCAGCTCGCAGTTCGTCAAAGCGCAGAGGGCGCGGTCGCAAGTGCGTTCGTTCGTAAAGACCGCACTTGTTGCAGACGATTTTCCCAGGATTGAGAGTAGATCGACGCCACGAGGGTGGTTCGGTAGTGTGGCAATTGAAACATCGACGGCGAAGGTACTGGGTCTCCTTTGAAGCAGCATCGTCGGTGTGTTGAACGGGGAGTCCCGTATGCGGCGAAAGGTAGGACATGGCCATTGGGTGGCACTGGGAAGAAGAGGAAGGGGGTCTGTAAAAATTCATTTGCGATGGGACCATGTGGGGAGTGTTGTCTTCTAATTTTATGCGAGTCTCGTCAAACTCGTGGTAGGATGAGTGCGGAGAGGAGGTGATAAAGGGCTCCCCATGCAGCTGAGTGGATTCTGAGGGGAGAGAGAGTTCGTAGAGCGAATCTTGACGAGGGGGATATGGATGGAGAAGGGCGGAATGGTTATGATGATCCTGACGGTGCTGCATAAAGGGGGGATAAGCCTGACCACCCTCGTCACGGTCATGCCGCACATAAGGGAAAGTGGCTCTGCGCATCATGTGGTAATCAGTAGGGCGTGAAGACTGGTGCTGCAACTGAGGCCAGTTTTCGGCTGGCTGAAAATCTGGAGGGTGTTGTTGTTGCTGCTGCTGTTGCTGCTGTTGGTGGTGGTCAATGTCATGGTCATAAAGCTCTGAGAGGAGAGAGCCACGGTCGTTGCTGAAAGCATAAGGATTTGGGGCGGAAGAGAGGGGAGGCCAGTAGGATGTATCCAAAGAATGGGCACGAAGTTCAGGGGCCACACCGTTGCCGTCGTCGTCGGGAAAACCATTGCGGACGGCGTCAGTGTCGAGGACGTGCTTATAAGAGTTGGGCAGAAAGTGCATGTCGTCTGGGGAAGGAGTGCGAGGAGTGGAAGAATCAGAGTAAGAAGTATAACCGTCGAAATTGGACGAGTCCATGACTTGTGGGCAACAGAAGAAAACTAGAGTCAAACTAGGACGCCCTTGGTTTTCAATTGGTTTTCAACTACGCGAACAACTCCTGTTTTGGCTATCAGATCCAATCTACTCAAGTCACACACGTTACACTACTGTCACTCTTCCTCCCTGACGGGGTTACGTCGGGCCCCTGGACACCCCTGCCCCCCTTGCCACAGCAACGTCCCACTCTTCTGGGTCATCGGACTTGGCCCCAGAACACCGCTCAATCCTAGCCTGCTCATCCTCACCGCTTCTGGTTTACATTCGGGTTTCAAGGATCATCATCTTTGCGATACACTACTTACGGGTCATCACATATATAGAAAGACCTCAAAAATTCATACAA